>NW_002987867.1:951285-979885 GCF_000006295.1 Pediculus humanus corporis | reverse complement strand
ATAATTGTTAATTTATTTATTTATTTTTTTTATTTTGTTATTATTTTAACGTATTTGGCTACTTTTATTAATTAATAATTACATAATTTAATATTATTATAAAATAGAATGATATTAGTTTATAAATGACAGCTATATTTAATTTTTATTTTATTTATAATAATTGTAAACGAAAAAAAAAAAAAAAAAATTGTTACTTTCCATCAGTATTTAATAAAGCCATTTTTTTTTTTTTTTAATTAATATTATTATTATTAATATTATCAATTTTTGACCAAAATAAATAAAGTATTGATTAATTGATTAAAATTTTATTTGTTTGGTTTTTATTTAGTTTTTGTTTTTAATTAGGTAAATAAATAGATAATTTTTCGGAAAAAAAAAAAAATAAATAAATAAAAATTTTTATGTATGTTTTTTTTTATTGAGTGACGTTTGATAAATTTTATTTTGTTTAACTTTTGAATAAAAAAAAAATATTTAGTGCTAAAAAAATAGTGTTACCTGCAAAATAATAAAAGTAATAAAAGTTTATGCCGTCTTATAATAAATTTATAAATAATAATAATAAAAGTAATAATTTTATGTAATTTTATGAAAATTTAATTAGTTAAATTTATTGCGTGTGTGTGATAAAAAAACTGACTTATCAATACCAATTACATAGGTTACATTAGTTTTTATATAATAAATAGTTGAAAAAAATTTTTTTTTTTTATATATAATGAATTTCAAAATGAATATAATAATATATATTTATATTTAAAATTTATTTATTTAAAAACAAAAACAATTTTTATATTTTTAATAAATTACCTTTGTCTCACTCTCTCTCTCTCTCTCTCTCATTAAAAGGTACATGATAATTTCTATTAACAACTTTCTAAATAACAGTTAACTTCATAATAGAAAAAAATAAATAAATAATATAAAACATAACAATTTAATAATAAATATTTTCTTTTTAAATTTATATGTATGAAGGCCCAAATTATTATATTTTAAAATATTTATAAACTAAAAACAAACATCATCTTGAATTCTACATTTAAGTAAGTCTCTTATTTAAATTAATAATAAATTAACAAAATTTAATAAATAATTAATGAGAAGCAAGTGCAAGAGAATGAACCATTGAAGATGATGATGAATTTTTCGAATGATGCCTATTTGTGTGAACCCTCAACGCACTCCAGGTTTTGCATATTTTATTACATATTTGACAAGACCAAGATTTAAACAATCCAGAATGTTGATCAGCTATATGAGTTTGTAAATTTTTTTTATGCTGAAGAATTCTTCCACAAACGGGACATAAACCTTGATTTTTTGTCAGTTGAAAATACTGTAAACCTGAAATTGTAGAAAAAAAAAGAAAAAAAATTGAATTCAAATCGCTTTTAAATAATATTATTTAAACAATTTTTATACTTATATAAAAAATATTATTTTTTTTTTTTTTCATAATAAAATAAATAAAGTTTAAATTAATGTCAATTTTAATAATACATAATTTATAATACAATACAATAAGTTATAAATATAAAATAAATATGAAATTATTATTTTTAGTTATAAAATCAAATAAATATGTAAGAGATCAAAATTTGTCAAATAGTTTAATAAAAAAAAAAAAAAAAAAATTAGTAGATTTTTATTTTTGTAAAAAAATTCCTAATAAATTATTTATTTGTTTAAAAAAAATTGTTTTTTTTTTTATCATGTAAGAAAAAAAAATGAATGAAAATCTATTAGGTATCAAGTTAAAGAATTCATTAAATCATTAATATTTTTAAACTGAATTGGACAATAATTCAAATCGACATTTGGTTCATGTTGATGATGTGTATTTTTTTTTAATTTAAATGTTGAATCACTCTGTATGCATCTTGCTTTACAACTGACATCTTTACACCTCCAGTAAATAGTTTTCACTTGTCCAGGAGATGCTAAACCAACGTGATCTTTTATGTAAATATAATTGTTAAACACCAAACAAGGTTTCATCCTGGGTGACATAACAAATCGAATATCTGAAATATTAAAATTATAATTGACGTGATTAATTAATTGATTATTTTTATTTTAATCATCAATCAAGCAAACAATCATACATAAAAAAAATTATTTTATTTAATTATTAAATAAATTATTTAAAAACAAAAGAAAAATTGTCTATCTAATAATAAGAAAGTAATATCGAAAAAGTATTAAATAAAAAGACGATGAATTTAAAGTTAAAAAATTCATTTTATTTATTAGTATAGATTTAGAAAATTTTATTATAAAAGGATTTTAGTTTAAGATAAAATGATAATTATTAGTAATATAAAATTTATCTGATACTAAATCATGCTATTTGTTAAATGAGAAAAAAAAAAACAAAACGAAAGTAAAAATTTAAGTTTTCGAGAAAGCTAATTAAGAAAGCAAATTTTTGAAAACATAATTTAATATTCCAAAATTTACATGCTTTTGTAATTTGTCATTTGAAAAAAATATTGTACTTACCACTTAATATAAAATGTATAATGAAACCCACCTTAAGCTCCACACCCAGATTAATTTATATGCACTTTACACCGAATCACTTGCAAAAAACCAAAAATCCACCTTTAATTCATGCAAATTATTAATTTAAAATAAACCCCCTTTAGCACCCTATTTAAATTAAAAATTTCATTAAATGGGCTTTAAATTTATACAAAAATATTATTTGTCTACATAAAATGATTGTATGTCTTAAATAATGATATTTTTATTAATTGAATGAAATTTTCAAAATATGTTTCGTTTAATATTTTCATTTAAAGAAATAAAATTGTAACTGTTTGGTAATTTATTTAAAGGCCTTTGATTTAAATTAATAATAATTATGAAAGGGACACAAATAAATAAAATTACCAATTTTCTAATTTAGTTTTTAAAAAAATTAATAAGTGTAAATACATATAATACCTTGATTACCCTCCTTAAAAAGAAACGAATCACACTTAAAGCTTTGCAATTCATTTGAAGTAATTTTATCATTTCCTAAAATACAAGTTTAATTAATATTAAGTAATAATAATTAAATATATATATGTTTTTTTTAAATATAAAAAAAAAACTTACCAGAAAACAAATGGCCAGCATTTGATTGATCAATATCGTCTTTAATTACAGAAGAAATGTCATTTAGTTGCACAGAGGATTCATTTGCATTAATACTATCTTCTTCACATGAAAGCTGATCACTTTCATTATCATCTTCATTTGGTTCAGTCTTAGGAAAAATATGTGGTATTTCATTTTGACTATTTTTCGACTCATCTTGTTCTTGAATTTTTCGAAGGGTACTTTTATCCGAATTATCAATTGTACTAAATTTCATTTTTTTTGAGCAAATTTCATTTTCTAGTACATCATAATTATTTAATTTGGTTTTGTTTATACATTCATCATAATCATTTTGACAGGATGTTTGTAATACATTTTCATTATTGCTAGACTGAGTATTTTCATCTGTCAAACCTTTAATTTGTAATGTTTTGGCAACTTTTAAAAACTTCCCTAACTCTTCTTGTTGAATTCTAACTTCCCCCAAATACATAAATTGTAAAATATCTGTAAGTTCTTTGTGCGTTACATCTTTTAAAAATACAACTGGATGATGGCAAGGATTTCCTTTAAATATTTTTTTAAAATAAGGACTACACACGGATAAAACCATTTTATGAGCTTGAATTAATTTTCCTTCAACTGCTAATGTAACGTCAACAAAATCTTCAGTTCTCAATAAGTCATGAAAACCAATTTTCATGTTATCGTTAAAATTATTCCATCTTAATGAAAATTGCTCCAAACTGCCTTCAAAATTCATCGTGATAATGTAAATTAAATATTTTATCGCTTTATAATTAAATTATTGAACTTGAAGGCCTTGACATTGACTGAACCTTTAAAATACGTAACATACGCAATAAAATTATTTTATTATAAAGGATATGCATACCTAAATAAAACGAAAAATATTTACCAAATTCTTTCTTTTTAATAAATTAATAAATCTTACAGGAATAACTTTTTTTTTTTAAATATTTTTTTAAATTCTTTGATATTTGGCCTGGAATAGAAAATTTTATAATTGTTTTTGACAGGATAGCCAATATTCACAAACATTATGGGAAAAACCAAGATTTCCAAAATCGAGGTAACTAAAGATACTTTGAAGAAAAAAAATTAAAAGAAAAAACTATTGTTGAAATTTTAAAATAAACTTATAAATGTAAAATTCAAATGAGAAATATAGAATTTACGATTTCAATCAACTTTTTTTATTCAAAAACAAATTTCGAAAAAAACCGCCAAAAACAAGTTTATATTTTATGCAATATGTAGACATTTATATTTGACAGAATTTTACTAGTTTTTAAAAAAAATATCTTGTAAAAGATAATAATTTAATTATAAAAGATTTTAATTTGTATTTCCGAAAAATAATAAGGAAAATCAATTGCGAATTTATTTAAAATTTAAATGGTAAAATAATAAATGATGGTTGAATACAATTGTAGAAATGAAAATTTTAAAAATGTCAATTGTAAAAATGCGATAGTTAAATTATATTTTATAAATTTTGAATATATATTAGTAAACTTTACTAATAAACTTATAAGGTTAAAAAAAATTTCATCGGTGCTACTATTTTTAAAACATTTGCTGACGAAATGATAATTTATTTGCGAAATTTACAACTTGATACCATAGAGTAAATAAAAATCAGTCAGAATTGAGCTTCACAACATTTTAACAACTAGTCTTGTCAAGCATTTTTTTTTCTTTTTTTTTTTAATTTTTATTGTGTCATTTATTAATTGTAAATGGCAAGTAAACCAAAACTAATTGTTTTCGATTTAGACTACACTCTCTGGCCATTTTATGTCGACTGTCATTTTACTCCACCTTTTAGACGATCAAAGTAAGTAGTATATTATTACGTAATTTCAAATAGATTTTTTTATAGGTTAACAGGTTTTATTACTTATTTTTTAAAATATTAACCGTTTATTAAATTTACATACCGAATCATTAATGTAAAATTTGTGATTTTTTTTTAAAATTTTTAGTCACGGTGAAGTAGTAGACAGTCGTCATAGAAGTGTACAATACTATAAAGAAGTTCCGGCAGTTCTTCAGGAATTACATTCGTCTGGTTATAAATTAGCAATAGCTTCTCGAACCGCAGAAACCGAGGGTGCAAATCAGTTAATACGTTTATTTGACTGGGACAAATTTTTTTCGTACAAAGAAATTTATCCGGGATGCAAGAAAACACATTTTAGTAAATTTCACGAAAAATCTGGAATTGATTATAAAAACATGTTGTTTTTCGATGATGAACATCGTAATATTACTGATATTCGATCGTTAGGAGTAACTTGCGTTTGGGTTGAAAACGGAGTGAATAAATCTCTCGTACAATCGGGTTTAAAACGTTTTTACGGTTGAATATTTCACTTTTGATAATAATAATAATTCGATTAATTGAACTTGGACTTTCGATAACTCGAACGATATTTTGCGATACTACTCATATACAACTTCCGCTAGTTTAGTCATTATTACGTCAAAATCGGTTTTGAGTGTACACTTCAAATTCCTTTTTATCTTTAACAATCCTTTAAAACCGTGCAATTTTTTTGCATTTAGCAAGTGTCTATTGCAAAGTTATATTTTCTGTTTATCGTATGTCCATCCAGAACCTTAACACATTTGGTAAGATTCATTATTTATTTATTTATTTTTTTTTGTAATGTAAATACGGTCTAAAATGGCGTTCATATTTATAAACTTCTTTAAACAGTTTCTGTTTTGAAAGTGGAATTTATTATATTAATAATAATCATGTTTAATAAATTTTACATTTTTTTTACGTTTAAAACTTAATAATAAATATAAATTAATTGTAAGAAAAATTTAAATTGATGACCTACTTTACATAGAAGGTCTATTATTTTTTTGTAATTATTTTTTATTTAAGCTTTTTTATTTTACCAAAAAAAAGTGTAATTTGTAATGTGTTATTTTCGGTTCTATTAATGTAAGTATATATATTTATATTATTAGTCTTCTTATTAGCACAAAGAAAATTTGTATCTTTTTTGTGAATCTTGAGGCCTATATGAGTAATACATTAATGACGCAACTGAACTTCTTTGTTCAAAATATCAATGTTAATTTTTTTATATATTTTTTTTTGTCCTTTCGTTTTAATTAATTAATATTAAGGTTAATATTTGACAAGCATTTATTTAAATTTTTCTCATCTATTAAAATTAAATGTTGGTATAGAAAAAGCAATACAGTGTAATAATGCATGTAATTGAAATTTTTTTTCAGACCCCTTTGCAGATGCAATTAAGGGTGCAGATGACGATGTTCAGGACGGTCTTGTTCATATAAGAATTCAACAACGGAATGGTCGTAAAACATTAACAACAGTGCAGGGATTATCATCTGAATATGACCTGAAGAAAATTGTGCGAGCATGTAAAAAAGTGAGTAAATTAGTTTTTTATTATTAATTTTCCAGTTTACCATAACAAAAAAGAATTTTTTTTTTTCAATTTAAAAAATTTTATTTGAAGGAATTTGCCTGCAATGGCACTGTGATTGAACACCCAGAATACGGAGAAGTTCTTCAACTTCAGGGTGATCAACGAGAAAACATCTGCCAGTGGCTAACCAAATCAGGATTGGCCAAGCCTGATCAACTAAAGGTTCACGGTTTTTAAAGCTAACACCTTTTTAAATTTTCTCAACTTTTTTTTGTCTAGGAAAAAAAAAAAATTTAGCTCAATTTCTTACTATATTTTTTACTGAAAATTTTGATAGTAATCATTGGGTTTGAACACACACACACACACACACACACACATATAGAGACATTTTTCTCATTTAAAATTATTTTTGAACAATAATTATAAACTTAACGAATTTTTACTGTCAAAGAGTTTTCAATTTTTCTAAATAAAAAAAAAAAAAAAAAAACATTAATATTAATAATAATAATTATAATAATACTAATATTAATACTAATAATAATTAATAATAATAATAAATTTTCCCCCCATTTTTACGAGCGAATATTTAAAGGGGGGGGGCATGATTTACATTTCTTTAAATTATTTAATTTAAATCATGTATTTGAACGCAATAGACATTTTCAGAGAATTTCACTACTTTCCTAGCTGACAATTTTTGTTTCTCGTCTTTAATTAATTTCTTTTTTTTTTTTTTTTGTGTTTTGTAATCATCATGTGATAAAACATTATGGAATTAATGTGGTTTTGTGTACATTTGAATTCTTAATATAAACATGTAACAATCTTTAATCATTGATTATTGTTTTTAATTTTTATAAAATTCCATGTAAATTACTAATAATATATATATATATATATTTATATATATTTAAATTATTTTTACTTTTTTTTTTTTTTTCTAAAAATAAAAGTGCAATTAATAACATGCATAGTTTTTATAGGTTTTAAGACAAAGAAACAATTAAATGTAGTTGTAATTCATTTTAATCATTATTATTATTATTATTTTTTTTTTTTTTAAAAAAGTAATATTTAATTTATTTTATTGTATTGTATTCGAATTGAAAGCTCGATTGTTTTTTCATTCATTTTATTTATTTATTTTTTTTTTTTTGTCGATGAAGTATTTAAAAGCAGTAAAATCATATTAAGAGATTGGTTAAAATTTTTTTTTAATTAATTTGTGATTTTGTTGGTATCTAATTATAATAATTATATAAAAAAAAACTTGTAAAAACTTTGGTTTTTTTTTTTAATCTTTTAATTGTACAAATTGTCCATTTTTTTTATCCTGGAAAAATTTTTTTTTTTAAACATTACATTAATTGAAAAGGTTATGTGATTTATGGTCTCGAAGGGTAATGTTAGGTCATGGCATAAATTTTACATAATAATAATAATAATAATATTGTGCGTTAATTACGTGGATTTATTTATATAAAATAAAATTGTACAAAATATTTTTATTAACTTTTAAAGAATTAATGGTTTAATTTTTCGTATTCTGATAAAAGTGTGGTTAATGAAGCCAAATGTTCTTCGGCAGCTGGAAGAATTTGTTCAGCTGGTAACAAAAATCCATGTTTTCCAGTGTCTCTCATTTCGTAAACGTAGGACAAGGTAGCATTGAATTCGTTGTAGTACCATTCAAGTGTTGTTCCACTTGTAGGATCTGATATCAACAATTAATAATTATGTAACCATTTTTTTTTTTTTTTTGTTATTTAACCTGTTAAAAAATGAAAACTTACAAATTGTTGTGGCAATGTTTCCATATTTAAATTTCTTTCCGTGTACAGCTTCCAATGAATCTACTGCTTTTTTAGCCACTCTGTTCTGTAATTAATTATTGAGTTAATATTAATAAAAATAAACCATATTTTTTTTAATGTAAGAAAGGTTAACGTACAAAAAGTGCTTCGTCTTTTGATGGTTTCGTTGTGTAGCCCCATGGGTACAAAAGAAGTTGAGAGTAACTGTGGTAAGCAACGAAAACTTTAAGGTTTTTCTCTTCGGCAACAGTTTTTAAGTAGTCGGAAAATGTTTTACTTTCAACTTCTGAAAAAGCTTTTGGTCCAGCATAAGTTTCAGAGCATGGATTGTCAGAACTACCGATTTCTAAAAAAATTTAATTTTTTTTTATCATACCCATTTTTCAAAGTATAAAATAAAAATTATTGAATTATAATAATAATAATAATAATAATAATACCATTCCAGTGGAAGTCCCAGTTCCTGTTTGGATCAGCTCCAAAACAAACTGCTTTACCAAGTTTGTATGGGGTTCTGGTTTTTCTCCATAATCTGTTCTAATTATTATTTAAAATTAATATAAGAATAAAAAAAAAAATGTTTTAAAGTCTTAATACAATGAAAATTATCATTATTTCTTACTTTTTCCCAACTGTAGACGTAACCGTCAGGATTAAGATGAGGGAAATAGAGATAATTGAATCTTTTAAATACGGGATCAACTTTGCCATTAAGCATTTGATTGACCATCCAACTTGTACCAGCAGGTGAAATCCATTCTCTTGCGTGAATACCTTAATATAGATTATTATTATTATTTAGCTGGGGGCTACCAATAAAAAAACTTTAAATATTAAAAATATTCCTAATAATATGTTACCAGCTTCCAATAAAACTCCTGTTAAGTTAGATCCAAACGTGATTTCAATTCCTTTAATTGGTCTACCTTCGTAGGATTTGCCTCCAACAACAACTTTTACTTTATCTGGATGTTGTGCAGCCAATTCATCCAACCAATTGTACATCTAAAATATTTTATATTTATATTTATATGTTTTAAAAGACTCATATTTTAAATTTAAAATATATTTACTTCATCTAATTTGTGGTAATTTGTCCATTCCATACGGTTAGAACGCAATCCAACTTTGTTTGTTTCTGAGTCAATTAAACTAAAAGGTACAGAAAAGTTTTAAAAAGGATTATTTTTTTTAATTTAACTAATAAATATTAATTTTAAATTATATTGTAACCAACCTTTGAACGTTTTCAATTTTAACATTACTACGGAATTTATAGGTATCTAAAAATTCTTGAAATTGGTCCCTCTTGTGAGGAGGAACCATAACATCAACTGGATCATGTACTTGTCCAACATCTGTCCAAAAATTGTACTAAAAATTAAATAAAAAATTAAAATTAAAATGTACTTGAAACAAAATTTTTTTTTTTTACTGTTTTATTTTATACCTCGGTTAAACCTTCAAGGGAAACTAAAGCTTCAAGTTGATTTTCATTGTCAGGTACAACTTGGTAAACTCTGTAGTTGTCAAATCTAGCTTTTTCAGCTAGTACAGAAAGGAAAAATAATGGAAGCAAAGCTAGGAACCTCATCTAGAATTAAACAAAAAAAAAAAATTAATATTCATTAAATTAATTTTTTAATAGTTTTAGTGCGTGTTTCAAAAATTAATCATAAATCATAATGTGAAATTTTAACTTTTTAATTATTTGTTCCCTATTACATTAAAGTTTTCCAAGACATTGGTCTTGGCCTAAATTCATTTTCATAAAAAGTCAATTCTTGTTGTAAAATTATTAAAAATTCTTCTGACTCTTCATTAAAATAAGTTGTTTAATATGTCAACCTCCAGGCTACTGTTATATATATATAAAAAAAAAAGAATACTTACCTTTTCGGCGTAAGGAAACTGAAAACCACAAAAACTATCGACTGTTGGTTTTTTATATGAACATTCCCTTAACGAGATTTATTATCAAAAGATATTGAAAATTTTTTCAATGATTGATTTAGATCTGTATGTAAAGATTATCTCTATAGCTTGTTGTTTGATATAGAGACATAATAGAAGTCGACATATTTTACTCCTCAGTCACCTTTTTTTAAGGCATTAAATATTTTTTTAAACTTTTACCTAATTTGATTTTTTTTTTTTTAAATACCAAATATATGTAATTGTGAACCATTGCGAATAAATTTACTTAAAGGAAACAATACTTCAAATTGTATAAACCTAAAAAAAAAAGAAAAAAATTATATCATTTAATATCTTTTTCAATAAGGTTTAGTTTAAAAAAATTTTTTTTACACATAAATCAAATTAATATTATCAATTGGATTTTCCAATTTTAAGTGCACCTGTTATCTATTAATGACCTGAATCATTGAAAAATAAGGTGATTAAATTTGCATTTTAGATTAATTTTAAAATAGATACTTTTGATTATTATTTTTATTTTTTTTTTTAAATTTTATTTGAACATTTAATAAAATAAAAGTTTGAGTATCAAATGTTAAGTTTGACACCAACGTTAATCAAAAAAAATTAAAGAATTATTTTGTAAACTTCAAAATATTTCAAAATAAATAGAAAATACAGAATATACAAATATGAAAATAATTTTATATATAAAAATAAATAAATTTGAAGTTTTACAAAAAATTTTCAATCTTTACTTACCTTAAAATATTTCACGCGCCAAATTTTTTTTTATGTTGATCTTTGGTTATATCAGAGGAGGCAACTAAAAAATTAAATGATGGCGTCACCGGCACCCAAATCACCCGAGCAATCTGACAAAAACAGAAAATATGACAGACAGTTGAGGTACATTTAATATAATTTAAACTATTCATGTCAATAAAGTATTGATCTTCGCATATATGAATTAAATTTTTTAATAATGTGTAATAAATTTTTTTAGGTTATGGGGTGACCATGGCCAAAGTGCTTTGGAAAATGCAAAAGTTTGTCTTATAAATGCTAATTGTTTGGGTACGGAAATTTTAAAATCTTTAGTTTTACCAGGAATAGGTTCATTTACAATAGTAGATGGGAAAAAAGTCACCGACGATGATATTGAGTCTAAGTAAATAGTAAATATAAAAAAATTAATTTTGAAAATAATAAGTATTTCATATTTCCCTAAAATTATTCTTTTAGTTTTTTCCTGTTGGCCGACAGTTGCGGGAAATCTCGGGCCGAAGTAACAAATCAGCTTTTGGTTGAACTAAATCCAGATGTTCATGGTGATTATATTGATGAAGACATAGAACAAGTATTAGAAAATAATCCAGAATTTTTAAATAATTTTTCTATTATTGTTGCTACTGAGTTAAAAGAAAAAACATTAATGGAATTGTCTAGTAAATTATGGGAACTAGATATCCCATTTTTAAATTGTAAAAGTTATGGATTTTTAGGTTATATTCGAACTCAAGTTAAAGAACATACTGTGATAGAATCACATCCTGATAATTTGCCTCAGGATTTAAGACTCGATAAGCCATTCCCTGCATTAATAGAATATGTCAACTCTGTTAATCTTGAAGAAATGGAGTTAAAAGATCATGCTCATGTACCATATCTAGTTATTTTATTTAAATATTTAGAGGTAATTTGTTATCTGAAAATTTACAAAGTATAGATAAATTACATAATATGTGTTTATATATATATATATTTAAAAATTCAAGATTTGGAAAAAATCAACTGGAAAAGATTTTCCAAGAAATTTTAAAGAAAAGGAATCTCTTAAAGAAATGATTAGATCTGGAATTCTTAAAAATGATGAAGGTGTTCCTGAAGTAGAAGAAAATTTTGAAGAAGCTATTAGAGGTATCAATTCAGCTGTGATACCTACAATTGTTCCTTCTAGTATTAAACAAATTTTAGACGATGATGCTTGCATCAATTTGACCTCTAAGGTTCACAAATTTTATTTAAAAATTTTTCAAGTAATTACTCATTAAAACTTATTATTCAAATAAAAATTTTTATGTTTTTTTTTAGAGTAAACCATTTTGGGTTTTGGCGAAAGCATTAAGGGATTTTATTGAAAATGAAGGTAATGGCTGTTTACCATTAAGAGGATCCTTACCTGATATGACAGCCAACACATTTAGTTATATTGCTCTACAGCAAATGTAAAAATTTTTTATTAATTTATATTATATGTTTCAAAAATCTTATAACCAATAATTTTTAAGAAAAATATTTCACTTTTAGTTATCATACGCAAGCTGCTAAGGATGCCGATATAGTTTTTAGAAGAGTACAACAATTATTACGAGAATTGAATCAATCACCTGATACAATATCGGAAGCTGATACGAAATTATTTTGCAAGCATGCTTCAGAATTACAATTAGTGAGGGGTACTTGCATTACAGATGAATATCAAGGGAAAAATACTAGTTTACAAAGCATAGGTCAGTATAAATTCTACATCGATATAAAAATTTACAATTTTCTTATATAAAATTTTACACAAAAAAAATTCATTTTAGTTTCAGAGTTGGAACCTCCTGGAAGCATGCTTCTCTATTATCTTTTATTAAGAGGAGTTGAAAAATTTTATGGAGAATATAATAGATATCCCGGTGAATGTAATGATGATGTGCAACCGGATATCGTACAACTTAAAGGATGTATAGCGAAATTATTAGGTGAATGGGGATCTGGTCCATTGTCTAAAGATGATTACGTTCATGAGATTTGTAGATACGGTGGTTGTGAACTTCATTCAATTTCATCATTTGTCGGTAAGTAAATAAAACGAATAAGTAACTTTTACGCCATATTTAATTATTAATATAATAAATTTTTATTATAGGTGGTTGTGCAGCTCACGAAATAATAAAATTAATTACAAAACAGTATTTACCGATACAAAATACATTCATATACGATGGAATGAGTTCAATTACGGCAACTTTTAGTTTGTAAAGTTCACCGGAAACCAACGTAATCCATTCACTCGCAATCATTTAAAAAATAAATAAATAAAAATTAAATTATTTTTTAATAATACTTCAAATGATGGCTCACGTTTGAACATATTTTAAATAATATTTAAGGATATTTTAAATGCTTTAAAAATAAATAATAAAAATAATTAAAATTTACTTCGTTATATTAACGCTTTTATTTATTTATACGTTTTTTTTTTTTTTTTTTTTTTAAATAACAAACAAAAAAATAATAATAATTATCGGTGTTTGTTTGTGTAAAATAATAATTTACGAATAAATTACAAGAAAAATTTTTTATATTTAAGTTTTATTATATTTTTATTCATTCAATCAGCAATACTTATTTTAATTTTTTTTATGTATAAAATATTTTGCTATAATTTTCGTTAAAAAGAGAATTTATTTATTTTTTTTTTACTAAAAATTAATAAATTTAAGTGACAATAATAATTATAAACGTTAAAAAATTTTTTTTTTTAATTTTTAAAGGAATAATATTTGAGGAAATATTAAAAAAAAAAAAAAATTACCTTCTAAATATTATTATCTACTAATGTATCAGATTCTTCCAGGAGGTCTTTTGCCTACCTACCCCTGATAGAATTTGTAAAAAAATTTGGAATGATACCGTTCTAATTTTACTTAAACTTAAATTATTAAAAACTAAATAAATATACATAATTAAATTAGAGGATTTTGTTAATAATAATAATAAAAGTAAATATATAAAAAAAATTAATTTATCATAAAACCAATCGATTATTATTATTATTATTTAAATAATAGTAGGGAAAAAAAAAGTTTAAACTTCCTTTAAAGACGATTAATTTTCCGATTTTTTTTTTTTTTTACAACGCAAGGTAACGATGTTATATTGGATTGTCATCATGTCAAGGACTCATAATTAAAAAAAAATAGAAAAACTAAAATTTTATTGTTTTTTTTTCTTTTCTTTGCTTTTTTTTTTTTAATGTCACGCACATTTAGTTTTTTTTTTTTTTAGGAACAAATAACGATAAAAAAAAAGAAAAGAAAAAGGCAAGAAAAAATTTAATAATAATAATTTTATGTTAACTACATAAGTATATAAAACTAACAGATAAATTATTAATTTTTTTTTTTATTATGTAATGTTTTGCTTTGTTTTGTTTTGTTTTTTTTTTTTTTTTAAATTTAAATTTGCGCTAAATTTAATAACACAAAAGAAACAAAAACAATACAAAAAAAAAAATTATTATTATTATGTTTTAAACATATTTTAACAACATAATTATGTTTTTTCACTCTCTTACATCATTTAAGGAATAAATAAAAGATATATTTAAACCTACTATCACTTTATTTTTTTTTTTTTTTTATCATATTAAAAAAAAAACCCTTGAAAACATACTAACAATTCAAATAACAATTTATTTATTAATAATAATAATAATAATAATAATAATAATAAAAGCTAAGGCTTTTTAAATATTTTTTAATTTTACCTTATATTTGTTCCTTTTTTTTTTTGTTTGTACCGGTTTTCCAACAATATTTGAGTAATAATAATAATAACATGTAAAAACAATTAGAACAAAACTAAAAAAAATAGTTAATAAATAATTAATTAATAATAATAATAATTTTTAATAATCATTTCCTTTTTATTTAACTACATAAAAAAAAAAAAAATTGGTTTTCCTATTTATAGTATATTCAGGCACACTACACATTATTTTTATTTATTTATTTATTTATTTAATGACGAAAACAATTTTTTAAATAATAATTATATAATGGAATAATAATAATAATAATAATAATAAATAAATAAATAAATTTCGAGAACCACTATGATAATTTTTTTTTTTATTAAAAAGCTCCCGAATTTAAGTAGGGAGGGAAGGTGGTAGTAGTGGGGGAATAAGGCAAAAATTTTCAAAGCGAGATATATGGCAAAAAATTTTCACTCTCTCTCTCTCTCTCTCTCTCTTTCTCTCTCATTATCATACAAATAATGGGCTAGAATTTAATAATAGTTTTAACAATTCTAAATAAAAAAAAATTTTTTTTCTTTTTCGACCGTAAAAAATTTTTTCTATTAAAAAAAAAAAAAATTAATTATGTTTAACTTATTTATATAAATATATTATATATTATATTATATTTATATAAATGATGTAAGTACCCAACTCTTCACAATCTTTTAAGCAATTATTATTATTTCAATTATTTTTTATTTTTATTAAACGTGCGATGCATTCGAATAATAATTATTTATTTATTTAATTTAATTATTTATTTTCTCATCTTCTTCTTCTTCTTCTTCTAAATTTATATGTAGACGGTTAAATTAATGACAAATAAATAAAATAGAATAATAATAATAATAATCTAACTATAGACTATTAATTAAAATAATTATAATTATTATGTTTTCACGTTGTATGATTAAATCAACAATAACTAATTTTTTATAACATTTATTTTAATTAATATTATTATTATTATTTATTTTTTTTACAATTAATTGAGTCTGAACGTTTTATTTATTTATTTTTTTTTTCTTTCAAAAATTTATAAAAAAAATAAATTAAAAAAAAATTGGTTACGTTACAAAATGAAATTATGATTTTTTTTCTTATACCTGGAAGAATGATGGTAAATAAAAATTTAATTAATTAAATTAAAATTAATTAATTTAAATCAATTAATCATCTATAATAATAATAATAATAATGATTACTAATGACTCAATTAACGTACCTTAAATTAATATGACAAAAAAATAAAATAAAATAAAATAAATTTTTTCTTTTTCTTTTTCTTTTCTTTTCTTTGTATTTTTTTTTTACTATTGGTAACCGAAAGCTATTATTATTATTATTTATTTATTTTTATTAAATTTTCTTTTTATTATTTTTTTTTAATTTTTTTTTTCCCAATTTTTCTTTTTCACTTTAATAAACGAGTGCAGATTATATAATAATAACATTTAATAAAGACCTTAATTACAATTAATTATAAAACTATTATTATTATTATTTTATTTTAATGATTTAAAAAAAAAAATGGGTTTATTTGTTTACACTCCTCATAACCTTTTTGTATACCTTTGAGCCCGTATAAGGAATATTATTATTATCATCATCCATCGGACTATTAAATTGATTTTACTTTAATTTTAATGTTATTTGTTTATTTTTTATACTCATATAAACTTTGGACTTATATATTAAATAAAAAAAATTTTTTAAATGATTGAATGACAATTATTATTATTATTATTACTATTTACCACAATTAAATTTTAACTGGCAAAATTTTTTTAAAAATTTTTATTAACATAAATGAACATTTAAATAAATCTGATGGCTAGATGTATTTTTTTCTTTTTTTTTTTCTTTCTTTCTTTCTTTACTTTTAAACATTATTATTATCAGGTACGTTCAATAACGATTACTAACGTTTAACCTATGAACAACTCATAATTAAAATAAATTCCGTACTTTGAACCTTGAACCTCTACATATATTAAATGACAAAAAAAAAAAAAACAAGCAAAATGAAATAATTATGTGAATTTAGTTTTACTTAAGACTCTCTTACTACTCATGGTGCATATTTTTTTTTTTTTTTTATACGTGGTCGAACCTGTAAATTTTACAGGAATAAATATGTACCTGTATAAATACATATAAGTACACAAATTAACAAAACTGAATTTACAAAAGGAACCGAAAAAAAAAAAATTTTTTTATTTTACACAATTTTCAATAATAAACATATTTAACAAAAAAAAAAAATATTTTAGAAAAAAAACATTGAAAAAAATTTAATTTGATGAAAAAAATTTAATTATAGACAAACAATAAATATGAGCAAAAATTATTATTATTATTATTATTATTAAGGGAGTCAAATTTTTTTTTTTTTTTTTTTGGAAAAAAACAACAACAAAAAAAAAAAAAAACAAAACAACAACTAAATTATTATTATTCACCTTAATCCGAGTGAAATTGTCAAAAAATTTAAATTTAACATAAAAAAAAAATTTCAACGAATTTTATTATTATTAATAATAATAATAATAATAATAATAATAATTACTACTACTACTACTACTACTATTATATTTATTTATTAATAATGGGATTAAAAACAAAAATTAATTTTTCTGAATGATTTATTTATTTATTTATTTATTTTTTTTCATTTATTTTTGTTCTGATAATAATAATAATAAATTCCGGTTCATATTTTTTGTTGGAATTAAGAAAAAAAAATTTTTTTTGTTTACCCCCCGCCCCCAAACCAAACCAAAAAAAAAAAAGGCCATGAAACATCGCCTCTCAAGCAAATCCTACCCGTCACAGCCTTTAGAATGTTAAATACCGTGAATTCTCAATAAAAAAAAAAAAAAAACAAAAATGTATATAAATATTTATATATGTATGTATATACATAATACATAAATACATATATGTATATATATGTGAAAACCGAAAAATGAAGAAGAATCCCTTAACGGGACTTTTTTTTTTTTTTTTTTTTTTATATATTCCTATTACTTAAAAATTTATTATTTTTTTTTTTTTTAAAAAAAAAAAAAAAAAATTTGAAAACGTGAAAGGAAAGAAAAAGAAAAAAATAGTTTCATCAATTTAAAAAATATACACTTAAAATTTTTTTTTATCAATTAAATAAGTAAAGTAATAGAATGAATGATACAGGGGGGGAGGGAGGGTTTTTTTTTTTTTTTTTTTTTTTTTTTAATATAAATCCAAATATTCAGAAAAGAAACTTGCCAAATAAGAATCCGATTACTCCCATTATTGCTGCTAATACTATATAAATTCTCTTCAATGATGGATTATTTTCGTGTAGTCCAAGAGAGGAGGGATGTACGTTTTCAGATTCATTTGGCATTAAAAGCTTTAGCCTCATTATCTCTTCCTAAAAAATTTAAAAAAAAAAAAAAAAAGGATTATATTTTCCGGGTCAATCCCCCTCAGAGAAAAAAAAATCACAAACTTTTCTCGGAAAACTAACTAACTACTATGCTAAGTCGACCGAAGAAATAACAAAAAAAAAAAAAAAAAAAAAATCAATAAATAATTTAATTAATAAAGTTTTGCATGACATGTAAAAAAAAAAAAAAAAACATAAAATTCATTGACTTTCGATATCGAGCTTAAACAATAAAAAAAAAAAAAAATAAACAAATTATTTTTTAAAATGAATATTAAATAATAATAATAATAATATTGTTAAGGAAGTCGGAATTTTTTTTTTTTTTTACTGTTGTGTTATCATTAAGCTATAACTTTGTAAAAAATAACAAACACTCAAACATTATTCTTATAAAACATTTCTCTCTCTCTCTCTCTCTCTCTCTCTCTCTCTCTCTCTCTCTCTCACTTTTTCCTCTTTAACTAAGAAATTTACGATATCAGGTCATTTCAATTAACATTTTAATTGCAATTAAACGTGATTTTCGTATCAATTTATATATATTTATTTCCGATTTTTAAAATTGTGTATTACTACTTACTTTTAATAAAAAAATTTTATTATTATTATTATTATTATTATTATTAACTCGTTTTAAATCCGAGAGATGTATTAAAATTGTTAATAGGAGGTAATTACATAATTCAAAGTTCGATCGTAAATCACATTCATGGTAAAAAAATTTATGGTAAAAATAATATTAATAATTAAATATAAAATAAAATTTATATGAAATAGTCGTTGGAAAATTATTGTTACAAAAAAAAAAAAAATAATAATAATAATAATAATTCTACCTTAAGTTCCACGTTTTCTTGACGTAAACTACTCTCTTCCATTTTTAAATTTTTTACATCTGATGGTGCTTTAACTGACTCCGAAGAAAAGTCAGAAGCAGACTGAAAAAAAAAAAAAAAATTTATATTTTATAAAAACCTATAATTAATTATAAAAATCTAAAAATAAAATTTTATTATTAATTTTTGACTGTTGATAATTTAAACATTTATCAATTCGTTATTAACATTTTTGTTGTTGTTGTTGTTGTAAGTATAGAAAGATTAGGATAAGATTTTAAACATTAATTTTTTATCAAAAATTCTTGCAAGAGTTTTACTCACCTTATAGGGTGGTTTTGCCTCAGTTTTTTTAACTTTTTCTTGTGCGATGACAGTGTCATCCACAGTATCACCATTTGTTTCACTGTTTTGATTAGGTACATCAAATACACATTTCAATTTTGAATCCATAAGACATTCAGGCTTTACATCATTCCACTGTGAAAATAATTTAAAATTATGATTTTAAAAAAAAAAATGGTAAATTTAAAATGATAAAATAAAAATATTTAATAATAACTTACAAAATTATGTTCATAATTTAAACCTTCTGGAGCGATTGTAGTCAAAACCATAAATTTGTGTTTTTTTTCATTGGGATCGAAATCGAAAGATTGAAGACTTACTAAAAAAATAATATGTATTATTTAAATCACATTAAAGAGTAATAATGGTAATAAAAAAAAAAAAAAAAAAAAATTATTAAATGAATTAATTTTTAAACTGACCTGCTATGTCTATCTTACTATGTGGGTCCAATACTCCTGAATTAGGTCTAACACAGTATTTTTTCGGTACTGTTGTTTTTATTTTGAAACATACTTTTTTATCAATTGGATTAGTCAGTTTCATGAAAGATGTAACAGGGCTAGTATAGGGACCTGAAATATATTTATAAATGAATATTTTTACACTTTGAAAATTGTGAGGAAATTATTTAAGTTATATTTACATAAATAAAAATATACTTATATACAGTCATACTTATACATCAAAAAATACTTTTTTAAAAATAAAAATTCAATACAATTTTAAATTTTATTTAATTTTATTTTAAAAACATGCTTTTGGAAAAAAAGCAATAAATAGACATTTAAATGTCAAAAATATATCAACTTATAGCTAAGACACTCTTAAGAAAATAGGATTTAAGAATTAAAAAATTAAGCCTAATTAAATAAAACTTTAAATTTTGGAGGAGTGATGTAAAAAGGCTTGTAAATTTAACACAAATAATTGTAAAGGAAAAATAATCTATATTTAACAATTAAGCAGATATTTTATTGTTAATATTAATTATCATGTATTAGTCAAGACCGAAAATTCAACATAGAATTTTATTTTTGTAAACGATAAGTATTTAATGTTTTACATGAGGAAGCAATTTACAAAATAGAAACAATTCAATGTCACATAAGGTTTCAAAATTGATTTACTCTAAAATTTAATTTTTTGATTTAAGGAGCTAAAAACTGAGTTTTTTTACATATTGGTTTCTTAATAAAAAGTTGTAATTTAAAATTTTTTTACAATATCGACAGCTTAGGCTCTTCAGGAAATCAAAAGGCTTGGCCAATGAAAAATGACTAATTAGAAATTGATGCTTATTATTTTACTCACCTGGAAATCGTAATTCACTGGAAGGTTCTATTATTAAGACTTGCTTTGGCCTTTCCATTGCTTATTAGCAGGTTAAATTCTTTATAACAAATTTCTTTTTTTCTATGTTACAAAGAAAATATAAAAAATGGCAAATCCGCACCAATATACTTTTATTCACGCATGCGTCATTTTAGACATGGCTGCGATGTGACGTAAAGAAAAAGTCAAATTGAATTTCAAATTTCAAATTTCATATTTTTTTTTTTGCCAGAAGTTATTCAATTTGCAGTAATCGGTTTTAAAGAGCTTGAAAAAAACCTTTTTAAAATCAAAATGAAATATATATATATATTAATTAACTTTATTTTCAAATATAAAACAGTGGTAACTACTTCCGGTTAAATATGCGAAAAGAGACATGTCATTGGTTTTTTAGACATTTTACGAGCTTTAATTTTCCGCTCTTAATTTAATAAAAGTAAATTAAAGTTAAAATCAATATTTTCTGTCAATAGTCAATGAAATATTTTTAATTTATTTTAGTAATGACGTAAGTTCAAATTTTTATAAAATTTTCTTGAATATTATTTTTAATTAAACTTATCTTTATTACAAAAAAATTTTTTAACAACCAAGTGAGGTTAATAATATGGCGGTAAAATTGCTTCATTAATTTTAGTGAGTTTTATCAGAGAAGTATAGATGATGTGTCGCACATGCTTGTTCAAGCAAAACAAAATGATGAGGATGTGCATTTATTAACTCAAATTTTTTACTATCCGTCCGAAATAAAATGTAGCGAAAATAAAGAAAATTTTAAGTTAATGCAAATTGACGAAGAACTTATTAAAAAGTTAGAAAGTGGAGAAAGGTATATTATTTTTAAACTTTTAATTTAAAATGTTTATATTTTCATAATTTTTATTAATCTTTTAGACTGATTTTCAAAGGCAGCAATGACGAAAAAGTAGTTTTATGCACTGAGAATGAAACCTACGAAGTCAAAGAAGGAGAAATATCAAACTCATTATTAGTATGTCCAAATTTATTGTTTGGTTCAGACGTTAAAAATTCAGAAAAAAATGAGAGAACATTAACTGAACAAAAGGTAAAATTTTAAAACTTATAAATAAAATTAATTTTAAATGAATCAATAATTTCTAGACACAAGCAGCTAAAAATATTTTTGTGTAGATTTTTGGAGTTCAGCACAGTTATTTAGAATTTAGGCCTACATTTCCTAGATTTGGCAAATTGAAATCAATACTTTCCCAAGCAAATTATTCTGGGCCAGACAACGTAAATTAAATTTTATTTTCAATGCTATATTTATCCTTTTATTTTATTTTCAATGCTTTTTCATATTTTCCTTTCAAGGATGAAGAAAGTCATAAAGGGTTTTATTTCTGTGAATTATTAGATAATGTTCAATGTAGTAGATCTGAACTTTTAGCTCAACTGGAAGAAATTAAGGCAATTAAATTGGAAGGTATTTTAAAAAATAACTTTTATTAAGAAATAGGAGTACATTGTTTACTCAAATAATGATTTATTATTTTACATTTATAATAATTTATTTTAAGACAAATGGAGACTTCTAAGTTTAGATTATTTAGTTGAAATCTTTTCTCATCTTATGTCTGAAATGGAAAAGAATAACTGGACCAAAATCCATGTATTAGAATGCAAAAAAAATTTAGACTTATTTGTGCCAGATGTAATATTGGAACATGTTTTTAAACATTACTCGAAAAACTATGTCAAAGGTAAATTTTATAATAAATGAGTTTTTTAAAAAATATTAAAAGTTTTTCTTTAACTTTACAAAAACCTAATTAAATTTTATTATACATCATTAATTTCAGATCAAATATGGTTAGAACTTGATGAATATTTGATTAGCAGATGTTTTGCTCAAGTTTTGTTACAAACAGCAGAAGGAAAATTTAGTTTCGATGAATTTATTATGGCTTGGGAAAATTGTTTAAGTCCAGGTATGTGTAATTCTTATTAAAAAAAAAAAAAATTCATTCTGTAAAAAGTTGCCAAAATTAACCAACTGGAATAAAAAATTATGTTTAAAGGTACATATAAATTCTAATACAAATAAGTATTTATTTATATTAAAATAATATTTATTAATTTTTTTTTTTTTTTCAGTAATAAAACCAAATTTAAATTATTTAAAAGGATTAGCTTTAATTGATAATGAGAGTGAATTAAATAAAGTTATTCATTTATTTTTGGAAGAAGATTTACCTGAGAATATACCTGAAAGATTTAGACTTCTTTTTAAAAATAAAGAAAAATGGACTTTAGAAGAAATAACTCCATACATTCAGTAAAATCATTTACTTATAACTCAAACTTAATTATTAATAATTAACAATAATTTTAAATTTATTATCTTTTATGATTTTAGAAAATTAACAACAAAAACAGCAAATGTTAATTCCTTGCTTACTAAATTTGCGAGATGCACCAACGTAAAAGGACTCAAAGTTTTCACGGCCAAATATGCAAAGTGATATTTTTCGTGGAGTTTTTGATATGAAATTTTACTTCAAATTAAATGAAATGAAATATAACGATGCAATTATAAATAATCTTCCCAGTAAGTTGTAAATCTTAGAAAGTATTTATTTATAAATAACAAATTGATGTCATTTTTTAAATGTAATTTTAATTTTTAGAATTATCGTATGTTACAAAAAATAACAATTAATTTTTTTTAATCATCAAATGTGTTCTAAATTTCACTCGGGAGATCAAGGTTGTGCATACAGGTCAATTGCTACAGCCTTTTTTTTTTTTTTTTTGTAACCAATTTTTTATTTTTATTTCGCAAGACTGTCAAAATTAAATGATTTTTCTATCGTCAAAGCTTTCACTATTATTTTTTTTTTTGTAATGACATGTATACAAAGCCTATTGTGAAAGTAAAAATTTACGTAAAAGAAAACAAACAAACAAATGGAATATTTAAGTTTACTTAAATTAATTGATTTTCATGTTAACGAAAAAAAAAAAAAATTTTATGTATATATATATATATATGGAACTCTTAAATATTACGTAAATTTTTATGACTTTTATTTGTTTGATATAATCACAAACGCGCATTTATAAAGAAGTATTCGAAGGAGTGTGTTATATTAGAAAAAATGAAGTGGAATTGTGTGCTTTTTTTGATTGCAACGTGCAACATATTGATTGTAAAAGGAGTCGAAGAAAATGGCAAGTTTTTATATTAATATATAAATTATTTTATTAATTTTCAAAAGGAAGGTTTTTTATTAAAGAAAAAAAAATTTCATTTTTTATAGAGTTTTATAATTATTGCCAATATGAATAAACTTTCTTTTGAATAATTTTTTTTAAAAATAATTTATTGCTATCAATAAAATAAGCTTTTTTGGCAATTTGTTGTATTAGAAAGTTATACATTATATAGTTTTTTAAATTTTAATCGATTTTTTTTTGTTATTTTACTACTGATTTGTTGTAAAAATTTTTGTGCATGGCAAAAAACATTTAAAATTTTTTTTTGGTACTTAAAAAAAAAAAAATTAAAAATGTAGTTTTCATTGACCTTATTTTATTATCGTCGAATATTTATTTATTTAAAATTAATTAACATAATTAAAATATTTAAATTGATTATAATTCAATTGCAGGAGAAAAAACTCCAAAATTTTTACCGGAAAACAGTTGCAGTAATGTCGGAGGGATTTGCATAGATAAAAATGATTGCGAATCTGAAAAAATTAGTACTGCAGGATCATGTCCGCAACAAGAAGACAAAGGAGCAGTTTGTTGCCTTGGTTGTAAGTACAAATAAATAAAATATTAATTTTTTTTATAATAAAAATCATCATTATTTTATTTTTTTCAGTGTCACGCTCCGAAACATCTTGTTCTGGTCTCGGTGGCCAATGCATGAAGACATGTTCGGATAAATTAATTATAACTCAAGCTTTGAATTGCGAAGGTGAAGAAAAATGTTGTTCGTTGGTTTAATTATTGAATTTTTCAAAATAATAAAATCAACAAATGAATATTAAATTATGCGTAAAATTAACATGCTTGCGATTTTTTTTTTCAACGTGACAATCAAGAAAATAAAAAAAAGTAAATAACAATTATCAAATAATTAAATTTTTTGTGTTGGCGTAATTATAATTAGCTCATAAAATTTAAATTAGGGAAGTTATTTAATATACATTAAATTTTTTAAAAAATTGTCACTTTGCCATCTAAATTAAATTATTTGCCAAGTTTTATTTTCACTATCATTAAAATTTCATCATGAAAATATTGAAAGATTATTTAAATAAATAAAAAATTTATTTGTTTATTGTTGTTTATTATTAAGTGTCAAGGTCGCGTGTATGATTTAATATGATTTACTTGTTTAAAAAAAATTATTTTTTCATATTTTCTTACTCATCAATTTAAAAAAAATTGATTGATTGATTGATTCGACTTCGTAATATTCATTTTTAAAGTTTTTATCAGAAAAAAAAAATTTTATCAAAAATAACTAGAAATAAATTAAAAATGTAATAATTCTAAATAAATTTTTATTGTTTTTAATTTTAAAATAAAAATATTACAATTTAATATCTTAAAAAAATAAAATTTGTTTTTGTATTTTAATTTTACAATGAAAAATTTTTTAAAAAATTAACTTAAAATAATTTTTGTTTGTTTTTCAATTAAAAAAAAAATACTGATTTTGACAAATGAATATTAACTTTATTAATTAAAAATAATAATAATAATTGTTATTATTAACACATACATATTTTCAAAAAAATAATTATTAATGATTTATTAAGTAAATAATTTTTTTCCTTTTTCTAACAGCAACGATGCATTTAAAAAAAATTTTTTTTTTTTTTTTCTATTTTCTTTTGCCTGATTAATGGTTTTTTTTTTTTTAATTCAAATTTAAATTTAAATTTAAATTAGTTCTGCTTTCTAATTTTTTTTTTTATTTTTTAGTTACACTTGTAAAAAATATTACTAAAAATAATAATCATTTTAATTAATATACAAATTATACAAAGTTTTTTATAAAAAAGTTTATTAATTTAAATTTGTTATAATAATAATAATAATTTCATGTGAATTTTTTTATACATACAATTTAAGAATAGGAAGTAATAAGATTTTAATTAATATAATTTTTTTTTTCTATTGTTAACAAAGTATCAGGAAATGTTTTTAATATAATAAAAATTTGATTAAAAGAAAAACAATTTTTTTTTATTAAACTGTATCTAATTTCCAAATAAATTTATAATGATTGAAGTTCCAGAAAAAATTAATTCATATTAATTATCAACTAAAATGAAATTAGTCAAACAAAATCAAAACCAAAAAAAAAAAAAGTAAACAAGTTACTGATGAATCAAATTTATTAGTCTACCATTATCTTTTGAAAATACTTATAAATAATTTTATTTTACTAAGAACCGGACATAATCATGTCTCCCACCAAAAAAAAATTTTTCTTTCTTGTTATTTTAATTCCAGTCAGTCGGTTAGTATTGTTTGGTATTCAAAGAGGCGCGCAACACAGTTGAAAACGCGCGCCATTTTGTTTTTTTTTTTTTTTTCTCATTTGGTAACCGTTAGTTCGGTTAAAATTTTTGATACAGTTAGTGGTTCGTGGAATGGAAGTTTTATTTTTTGGATTATTTATTTGATTTTTTATTTAAGGTAAGAACATTTTTTGTTTTTCCTAAACGTTAATCCATACTTAAACATATTTCATACATTTTTTTACTTATAAAACATAAATTTATCCATGAACTTTAAATATTGGAAATGATGAAATTTTTTTTCCAATATGGCTTCCTTTTGAAATTAACTCTCAAGTTTTTATAAAATTTAAGGGATGCTTAAAATTATTTTTATTATTCAAACATGATGACTTATTCTGTTAAAATTTTAAATGTTTTAATCCATATAATCTAATTAATTAAAATGATTTTGATCTTGGTTATTTTAGTTTGTGTAATTTCACTTCTTTACTTTTTCATTTTAACAAATTTATTCACATATTTTTTAACGGTTTTCATATTTATAATAATAGTAAATAGTATACAATTTGTTTAAATAACGTTAAAAGTATATAAATTACTTAAAACTCAAAGTTAATTTAAAAAAAAAAAAAAAAATTTTTCACCTTTGTGAATAATGAAAATGGCATCAGATTTTTAATAAGAAACTTCATAGTTTTAATTTTATATGATTTTACAATTGATTGCATGAATGCTGAGTAAATTTTCTCTCTAATGAAGTTTAACAACAATATAAAAACAGTATAAAATGATTTTTACATAAGTAATTCAATAATATTCATAATGAAAGTCAACAATTTAATTAATGTCAATACATATTATACATTTTAAACAAATTGTTTGAAATAATGACTTGATGTTTTATTATTATTATTATTATTATTACAAACATAAATATTGTTATGTAATATTACCTTTATTTTTAATCTTAAAGATTCTCACGATTTATTTTTAAAAGTTAAAGGAGCATAATCATTCATTTTAAGTGATACTTGAATGCAAGTGAGTGTGAATCAGGTTCCTTTTATTTCATTCTAGTAATGTAATATACTTTTCCTTTCTCTTTCTCTGTCTCTCTCCAGACTCTCAAGACCGTCACTTTAAGTAAATCAAATTAATTTAAAAAAAAAAAAAAAACATTATGAGTCACGTAATTAGTATTTTGCAACAAAAATGTCTCGATGTAAAAAAAAAAAAAAATTATAACGAGTTAACAAGTGAACGTATATGTAAGGTATATCGAAAGCTCACATAATTAGCACAATCAAAATTACATAACATGAATATTAAAATAAATCATAATTTTTTCATTATTAATTAAGAAGATTCGAACATTTTATGTACAAAAACTATTAATTAATTTTTTATTTTTTCCTCAAAAAAAAAAAATTAGAATTTTCCAAGGAAAATTTATATGATTCGTTTTTTTTTCTACTTTCGAGAATTGTTGTAGTCCTCCAAAAATCAAGGTCTAAACGTTAAATTTTTAATATCTCGGTTAGAATTTAAGAAAGATTATTATTATTATTATTATTTTGTTGATGTTTTGCTGACCATCGTGTTTTTTTTTTTTTATTTTGATGGGAAATTTTTGATTTGAAAGGAATTAAAAAAGGCGTTACTATTTTTTTTTAATAATTATTATGATTATGAATCTATTTTAATTCGGTATAAATTTTTTAAAATGGTTTTTAGTTTTATTTTACAAAAGTCATTACTTTCTAAAATAATTATTTAAATTATTATTATTATTATTTTTTTTTAATTTCTGTTAAACGTTGGCGGAATCAGAACGGAATTAAAATTTTAATTGAAAATAATTATTAAAGTTTTATTTGAAGAACAATGTGTGATATTTGAAATAACCTGATTTAAAAAAAAGACGTATTGATCAATACCTGCATCACCTTGCTCAACCTGTAATGTTTAAAGAAGGTTAGTGGTGAGCCAAAAAAAAAATTGAGTAAGAGAAAGCAACCTGAGAATTTAAAAAAAAAAAAAAAAAAATTATTGGTATTAAAAACGTTCAAAAGTTATTTTGAAAGTTATAATATTAAAAAAAAAAAAAAAGGAAAAAACAAATTTGTTTATATCGTTTGTTGTTGTTGTTGTTGTGACTGCCGGAAGTCATTTTCATACAGAAAATGTAAAACTTATTAAAATAATAATTATTATTATTACGGTATGAAAAAAAATAATTAAATAAAAATTATACCTTTCATCAAAAATAACTTTTGAATT
>NW_002987867.1:886266-951136 GCF_000006295.1 Pediculus humanus corporis | reverse complement strand
AGATACATAAGAAAAGAGAGAGACAGGTACGAGGGGGGGGGGGAAGACGTCAGGAAGTTTGTTAAAAAAATTTTCAATTTGTTGAAAATTAAAAAAAAAATTTTATTCAAATTGTTTTGCGACCAAATAATTATTTTTTTTTTTCATAAAAAATTTCCCATTCATTTTTTTGAGGTGAAAGTTCCCCGTGTAGAAAATTACTGCCATGTTTTTTCCGCCATTATTAAAAAAAAAAATTGTTTTTTTTTTTTTTTTCGGTGGAATTATTTGAAACAATAATAATAATAATAGTAATATTAACAAAAAGATTGTCGTATGAGTATCTACCGTTTAATTTAGTGAAAGTGCCAGGGTTTAAATTTATAACAAAATGATTCTTCCTTTATTAAAAAAAAAAAAAATCGTGATTTTAAAATTAAGAACGGTAAAAATAAAATAACAGACAAGATTAAAAAAAAAAAAAAAAAATTTTTTTTCTCTCTAAAGAAAATTTTGTAACTTCCTGTTTTTCTCTCTCTCTCTTTTAAGTACATCAAGTTTTGTTTTGTTTTAAAAGGGATTCATTTTAATCCACTTTAATAGAATATTTAAATCAAAAAAAATTTATGTAATTCTTTCGAAAAAATAGTGTCCCCCCACAAATAATTTTCTTTTCATTAGTGATATAATGATAATAGTCGTGGAATCGAAGGTCAAATCTCTTTAAATCAAGTGTGAAATATGTATTACTATTGTATAACAACAAAACTATAAAAAAAAAAAAATTTTTTTTTATTAGCCATTTTAAAAGAACAATAGGATATGAAATAGATTTCCAGTAGTAGGCGTAACCTTCAAAATGTTAAAAAGTATCCGAACTTGTTGTTGTTGTTGTTGTTATCATTTTGTCGACCCTTGACAAGATTGTAATCATTTAAAAGTTTGTCATAGTTTTGTCGTATTTAAAACATTTTTTTGGGCCGTAATTTTGGTTAGTTTTTAGACATTAGTGAGCATAGGGCATAGTTAATAAGGTTTATCAGATCATAAAATTTTTTAACTTAAATGCCTGTAACCTGCGGACATGATACCATCATAAATTTTTTTTTTTTTACGTCACGAAAGTAGGTTGGTTAAATTCGTTTTACGTCGTTTTGGGTAAATTTTTTAAAAACAATAAAAAATTTTTTTTAAATATCGAAAATTTAATTAATAAAATTCATTAAAATATTTTTAATCGTCGAATAAAATATATAGTCGATACTAAGTAGAACGCCATGTTGCATTTATTTAAAAAAACAATGGCTGACGGTTTTTTTTTTTTTTAAATAGATTTGTTATATGGAGCGAAAAAAATTTCAAATTGTTTTTGAGTAAAATTATTTTCGTTTATAAATCAAACAATTCTTTTGTTTTATTATCTCGCCATTTCTACTACTATTATTATTATTATTATTTTTAAAAAAAAAGTTAATTCAGCTTTTTATTATCTTAACTATTTTTTTTTTGTTTTTCTTAGCACTTTGCCAAAAAAATAATATTTTTTTTACTTTTCTAAATTTTTAACCAGAGAAACTTTATAATATTATGTTAGCGGTTTTATGTTTCATTCATTCATAACAACACGAATTCATAACATTTCATTCATTCATAATAGAAATTTTATTTTGTTTACATTGTATAAAACAATCGCACAAACATAAACAATTTTTTTTTTTTTTATAAATTATTTAAAATACATACGTACATAAATGTTATTAATTTTAATCATTAGTTTATTAGCAAAAAAATTTATATTTTCACCTTTCGTTGATTTTTATTACCCCGACAAAAACAAACGTTTGTTTGTTTTTTTTTTTTTTTTTTCATAACAAACAAACAGAAAAAAAAGGCCAAAACGTTGTTATTCACGCTTAGGAGAAACAAAAAAAAAAAAAAAAACTTTCGAAACAAATATTCTTTTCTTTTTACGGTTTAATAACCTTTGCTTTGTGATTATTTATTTATTATTATTATTTTTTTTTTGAAATTACATCGACTACTTTGAATACAATAAAATTGCAATTTGTTTTAAATTTCCGCCAAAAAAAAAAAAAAATTGTTTGGTTTTTTTTTTACATAACCCCAAAAACAATCAAATTATTATTAAAAAAAAAAAAAAAATTAGTTATTGAAATTTTTTTACTTTATGTAAGTTATAAATGATTATTATTATTATTTTTTTTTTAATACTTTATCGTTTCGGGCATTTTTTCGGGGGGGGGGGAAATTGTTTCGAATCATTTGTTTCGTAAAAAAATTTAAATATTTCATCGAGTCTCGATCTACTTCCACGTACCGGTATAATTTGTTTGTAATAAAAAAAAAAAATTTACCGTTATTTAAAAAAAAATTTTTTTTTTCGATGTATTAAACGCGTAGGTACAAATGAAAAATTTCTGTTTGTTCGTTTGTTTGTTTGTTTGTTTGCAACGAGTAATTATAGAAAACAACAAATTTCTATTCGTAAAAAAAAAACTTTTATTTTGAAAATCATTAGTACTTGTTTCTCTTTTCATTTTTTATCGAAATTTAACCGATTTTTTTTTTTTTTTACTTGAAAAATAATTATTTACAATTTATCTTTATAATATTCCGGTTGTCCGTTTGTTCAATTTAAGGTCGAAACAAAAAAAATATCCTTTCTTTGTTGTTTCAAAATCCAAAACATTAATTTCGATGGTATGAATGTGAATGTAAATAAAATGGCGAGAAAAAAAAAGAAAAATTACTTTTAGGTATCGTTCAAACTCCTCAATCATTTTTTTAAAAATTAGGTTCGAGGTCAGGTATTATTTTTTTTATTTTTGTAAAAAAAAAAATTTTCGCCATTTTGTCGAAAAAAAAAAATTATTACCTATGCTACTTTCTAGTAAATATAGTAATTATAAAATTAATTTTTAATTAATAATTGTTTAAATTTAAATTTAAATTTGTTTTTATATTTATTAACATAACACGCATCAAAACGGTTTTTATGTTTATACATTTATATATTATTATAAATTTATTATGTTAATACAAAAGTAATAAATTTATACGTCGAATAAAAATTCTAAAGGGTTGCGTAAGGCAATTTGTTTATTTATTTATTTATTATCGGTATAATAATATGATTCTATTATTATTGTTGTTTATTATTAATAAAAAAAATTGAAAAATGAGCGTAGAAAAAAAGAAAAATTTAATACGGTAATAATAATTACTGCCCCTTAGTGTGAAATACGTTGTTATTAATGATTAGAAAAACAACAACAACCAGTGATAGTGGCACGAGATAAAAAAAAAGTTTCCTTTTTGTGAGTAAAAATTTCTCTTTTCCATCAAGTTTATCACGATGGTAATAAAATAATAAACAATGGGTTATAAGTAGGGGTAGGGAGGGAGGGAGGGGGAAAGTAATTATTTAAATTTTTTATGTTGTTTTTATATAAATAAATAAAATCCAGGTAGTTTTTTTTTAAATTTAAAACACAAACGGTTTGAATTTAATAAGGTTGCAAATTTTAAATAAATTGATGAAATTTTCCCTTCACGAATTCAATTGAAATCGTATCATCTTTTTCTTTCCACACGTCTTATTACGTAATATTTATTATTATTATTATTTTTATTACCTTACGTAAAAATATAATTTTACGATGTTTTTTAATTTTTGAGAAAATCGGTACGTGAACTTTAATTTTATTTATTTTTTTATATGAAAAACTTTAAATAGAAATTCATGTTTTTATTTATGAAAAGTTGACGAACCGGTTTTCTTTTTTAAAAATAAGCTTTATTTGGTTACCTGGAAAATTGAGTTGAGGATTTTTAAATTTTATTATTATTATTATTATTATTATTAATTTGAGAAATTTTATTGAGTAATAAAATGAGTATAGGTCAAACAAATAAATAGAAAAGCTTTCGGGATGATGATTCTTTAAAAAAAAATTTTTTTTTGTAAGGGATTTAAATAATGTGTTGTTATATTTCTCACACGATTTTTAACAATCACGTGCGAACGAATTTATATTATCATAAGTTAAATGTTTATTAATGGATAATAATAATAATAAAACAATTGCCGTAGGAAATGAATTGATTGCTTCATTAATGAAAAAAAAAAATGAGGTCGTACGTACACACATGTACGATTGCAAACAATTTCCCAAAAGAAAAAAGAAAATTTTTTTTTCATAATTCGTTAATCTATTACCACGTTTATTAAAATTAAAAAAATTTTTTTTCTAGTCAAATGTAAGATGTCGATGCCATTTTTATTTATTTTTTATTTTTTTTTCTATCATTTCTAACTAAAAAAATTTGAGGTTAAATTTTTAAATAAACATTTCCTCAATAAAGTAATCGTAATAATAATAATAATTATTATTATTAATATTATTCACGTATAAATTTAAATAAGAAAAAAAAAACGGAAAAAGTTTGTAAAGTTGAAAACTTTTATGAAAGATTCTCGAAAGTTGTTGTACTCAGATCAAAAAATTGACCGTTTACGTAATTTTATTATTATTATTATTATTATAATTTACCATTATTTGAAATTTTATTTCCTATATCTTTATGTATACGTACTTATCATAAATTACATAAATAAAATTTACTTTTCTTTTTTTTTTTTTTTTGTAATAAAAATGCCATCTTTTTAAACTTACAAACAAATTATTTCGTGTTCTTTTATGAATTATGCAAAAAAACAAAAAAAGAGGAAACGAGTTCGCCTACTAAAAAAAAAAATTTATTTATTTATTTTTTTTAAAAATTTAATAATAATAATTATTATTAAATCACGAGGATCTTTTTCGTATATTTTTTTATAATTATTATGGTTTTACGGTTATTGCAAAATCATTCAATTACGCGTTTTTTAAAAGAAAAAAAAAATTTTTTTAATAATTACATAGATTTTAAATAATATTTCTTCAAGTTTAAAATCCATAAATTTGTTATTTTCAAACACGAACCTACGTAATAACAATTAATAATTAAAAAAATGGCGGTTTTTTTTGCAACGACTTATTTTTACGATTATTTATGGATTACTAAATATACGAACAGACATTTGAACACATTTTTTACTACAAAACAACAAAAAAACATTTTAAACCGCAAAAGCCAACAACAAAACCATCGAAAGATCTAGAAAATAATTTTCTCTATTTGATTTATTACTTTGTTTACGTGACAAATAATCAATCGATATTTTATCCAATTCATTCATTCATTCATTCATTCCATTTAATATTGTTTACATTGTTCTAAATACGTGAAATTTGTGAGACCTTTCTTTAAGTGATGAAATCCGCCATGTTTGATCCGGAGCGCGAGTTAAAAAATAATAATAATAATCTAATAATAAATAAATAAAAAAAAATGGTGAATAATTTCCTTGATGTCGGAATCGAATAGATAATTATAAAATTTGAAATGAATGAGAATATACCTTAAGGTAAATTATTATTAACAATCAATCATTCATTCATTCATTCATTCATCATTATTTTTTTTCCATTGAATTTTCACACACACAAATTTCCGTTTAAGGTGATGAAGGTGATAACCTCATGGGAAACAAATTAATAAACGTTTAAAAAACAAACGAACGAAATTAAATTTTAAAAACATATCTTGTTGTTGTTGTATTATTTGTAGTCGGTAAAAATGTAATTAAAAAAAAAAAAATTTCCTTTTTTTTTGTATTTTATTTTTGCAGAAGTGAGAAAAAAATTCATCGACAATGAAAGTATGGCCGTTAGTTTTTTTATTCATGTTAGATGCGAGCCTTTATCAACCGGTAGAAAGTCATGGACGTTTAATAGAACCACCATCAAGAGCGACAATGTGGAGATATGGTTTTAATACCCCTCCGAATTACAACGACCATGAACTTTATTGCGGAGGGTATACAAGGCAATGGCAAAGCAATGGTGGAAAATGTGGTATATGTGGAGACGCGTGGGATTTACCAAAGGTGTGTGTCTATATTTATTTATTTATCATTAATAATTTATTCGAGTATTTCAAAAAAATCAAATCAGGTTCAAGATTATTATTATTTTCACTTTCGAATATCCAAGGTCGTTAATTAATAGTAAATAAATATTTAAAAAGAAAGTAAAATAGGGGGGGGGGAAGGGTCACGTAGTTCAAACAAAAAGGAAACAGGTTTTACGATAATTATAATAATAAATAAATTTTTTTTTTTTTTTTTTGTAAATATAGCCGAGACCACATGAAGCTGGAGGAAAATATGGAAATGGAATAATTGTGAGAAAATATAAAATGGGTTCGAAAATAAACATTCGTGTGGAATTGACGGCGAATCACAAAGGATATTTCGAATTTCGATTGTGTCCGAACAATGCTCCACACAAGGTAGGAACCCAAGAATGTTTAGATTTAAACGTTTTGAAATTAGCTAAAAAAAATAACGGAGCCACTTACGGAGATGAACCTGTCATGGTTCACGAGACCAGGTACTACCCACCGGCCGGAAGTAAAGTTTTCGAAATGAAATATGACCTTCCGGATAATTTAACGTGTTCTCAATGCATTTTACAATGGAAGTACATAGCCGGTAAGTTAAAAAATATTATTTATTACTCATTTTTTCTTCTAAAACTGTCTATCACGGGGGAGTTAAATTACCAAAAAAAAAAAAATTATTAGGAAATAATTGGGGTATGTGCACAAACGGTACGGGTCAAGTCGGTTGCGGTCCCCAAGAAGAATTTAGAGCGTGTGCAGATGTTGCGATAATCGATAGTTCCGGAGAAGCAGACGAAACTCCATACATTCCAAACGAAATCGACGATACGGAAGTCTCGACGGAAACGGATACGGGAGAAAAACCGGAAGGAGAAGATTATTCCGGATGGTGGTTTTTACTCATCGTCATCATCGTGGCGACACTTTTCCTCGTACTCGTTACATTTTTATTTGTTTACTTTTATTTTTACAAAAAGGAAAAGGTTAAAGAATGGTGGGAACAAAAACAATTGCCCGTTTTTCATAGCACGCCTAAAAAATCGCAATTTTGGAAAAATTTCAAAGAAGGAAATAATCGTTTGGCTTTTTGGAAAACAAACGATGACGACGATCCGAAAAAGGTAAATGAAAAACCTAAAAATTACGTCATACCTCAACCCGTACCACCCCCCAGAACGAAACGAAATAATAACAAATCGACCGAAGAACAACCGGAAACGTAAGAAAAAAAAAAACTTTTTTTTACTTAAATTATTATTATTTTTTACCGAATTAAAAAACATGGCGGTGATTTTTTTTTCTTTTTTTACCGCTTATTATTATTATTATTATTTTTTTTTTATTAAAATTTGGGAGAAGTCGAAAATTAAAAAAAAAAAAATGTCAAAATCCCAAAAAGGTTAAAACCGGCAACCGTGGAAACAAATTTTAATAATTTTTTTTTTTTTTTTTACAAAAATGGGCAAAAAATCAACGAAAATAATTCTATAAAAAAAATTATTATTATTATTATGACCTTACTTTTAACCTCCTCGGTTTTGACCTTTTAAACTACGCGAAAAATGAAAAAAAGAAAAATTTCGCGTTTAATAATAATAATAATAATCCATTGCTAGTCACCTAAAATACTACAACGCATAAAATCTTCTTAAAAAAAATTAATTAATTAATAATAATAATAATAATAATGTTTTCGAAAACGAAAAAAAACTGCCCCACCCCCATCTCCCCACCCCCCTCGGTATTTATATTAACCGGTCATTTGTTAATAATAATAATAATAAAATTTATTTTAAATATAACCGCTTAACAACCACTTTATTATTATTATTATTATTATTATTATTATTATTATTATTATTAAAAATTCGAAATCGTATAAAATTTTTAATTTAAAATAAATTTTTCGGGACGTGAGATCGAAAGTAAAAAAAAAAAAAAAAAAAAAAATATAAATAAAAATAATTATTTGTGATATTAAATCGATTCCATAATTTTATTTATATATATATATATATCTTATTATTATTATTATTATATCAAGTCTGATTTTTTTTTTTATTATATTATAATAAATAAATAAATAAATAAATTTCTATTAATTAAATTTTAAAAAAATAATTTATTATTATTATTATTATTAATGTGATAAAAATAATTAATAAAATACAAAATACTGAAGTTTTAAGAGGAACTACCAACTGCGTCATTTATTTATTTATTAACTTTTTTTTTTTTTTTTTTTTTGGTATAAAAATAATAATAATAATAATAATAAATTTAAGGCTTTTTTTTAAATCGTTCGACCCAGTAAGGGCGTGAGCCTGTCCGTAAATTTATGATAATTTCTTTCCAGCTCTTTTTGATAGTCTCTCTGATCGGGCCCGATTAAATTTTTATTCTTTCTCAACGCGTCCGAACATTTTTTCGAAAAATCTTTAAAACACAATCTGAGTTTCGTTTGAAGTCTGTTGGGTATTTTTCCTTCTTGCAAATCCGACAGGAAAACCAAAGCGACTTCCATGGGTCCCTGATTCACGGTCGTTCCTATGCAACCCTGCAGAACCATTTGAAGGATTTTCGGATCGGGAGGTTCTTGATGCGTTGCCGCCGCCAATTCTGTCGTTTTCTTTTGTATGTCTTCGATGGCACCTTCGATCGGAGTGACGACGCTTTGCCGCCTCTCTACGACTTGTATCCTCGTTTTTATGTAGGGAAAATGATTTGCCGTCGTGAGAACCGTTCGCCTTTTGCACTGTTCTTGAAGTTCTCCGTGCGCTCTCCCGCTCACCGTGAAAGGCGTATAATAAACGAATCTTTTTATGTTGAAATTTTTGTGAAAGTAAGTCGCTCTGTGACGTGGAACTTCGAACGTGTCGAAATACGGTTCGACGTATGTGATTTGAATGTAACCCTTGTCCGGATCTAGTGATTTCGGATCCACCATATTCGAATCTTTTATTATCACCATGTTATCCATTCCGAATCTTTCGCCGTAAAAATTTTCCAATCGGTTGAAAATTTCGGGAAGCTTCGTCAACGTGGGTTCTTTATATATGAATTCTTCGCCGTCGAGATCTCCGAATTTCGATCCGTAAAATCCGACGCGGAAATAAGTGCCGAAAACTCTTTTACCTTGTAGCTGCTCGATTTTATTGAACGCTTCTTGTAGTTTCCCATGAATGTTGGCCAATTTTTTATAATCTCTGGCTTCTTCGGCGATGGGAATTAAAATTTTGTAAACATCGTTCATCGCTTCATACATTCCAGCTGTATGAAATGAATTTGCTGCATGTTCCAAAAGACCCACCAAACCGCTTTCCGTAAAATAATTTCCTAGGCAAACACCTTCTTCGTCCGGACTGAGAACGTCATCGGAAACTGCGCTTTCCTCTAATGCATTCGGTGTGATTTTTTCAAACGAAACAGCTCCTACGGGTAAATGTTTTTGATCTTCTAGCATGTGAAGGTACTCGGCGACGAGAGCAGCGCTGTGAACCAAACACATTGCCGCCTCAGTGTGATTATTATGTTCCATGTGTTTTTGTGCCATGTTAGCTAACCACGTGAGCCTCAAGTCTGGAGAATTTTGATAACCTTTTGCTATCCTATACATCAAGTCCAATAGCATTTCCGGATCTTCTTGAAATTCTTTCATTTTCACCATGTCGGATAGAATCATGTGAAGATTAAAAACCAAATCACGGACTTGCTCTGTAAAAGTTGTGTCGCGTAACTCGTTATCTTCTTCCGCAAACACTAAAATGTTTTTTAAAGCTCTTCTGAGAGCCTCTTCACTGTAGCTTTGGCTGGTACCAACCAAAGAACTCAGAGACATCGTAACTTGCATTTTTACTCTAGCGAAATTATTTCCGATTTCAAAGTTTTGCCTCATTAGAAGATACAAAGATGCAGCAGCGTGAGCTCGAACGGGGCTCAACAGGGAGCTGCAGTGAGTCAGAAGTTGTAGGCATAGATCGGCACAATGTTCGGTTTCTTCATCAAATAATAAATTAGGAAATTTAAATACGATTGCTCTTTGTGTCCCGAATAAGTTATGAAGGGCTTCATTGCTTTGATTGCACGATAGGGCTCTTAAAATCACTCCGAACACGTAGCCCAATAATCCCTGACCTTGAAAACTATTGGATGAACAAGCAACTTGAACAATCATTTCCAGTGTATCCAGAATAATAAGAGTAGCTTCTGTGGCAAGATTCCCTTCTATAAGAGCATCTGCTTCGGCCTGAGCTCTGGGGCAAATCCCACCTTCGGACGACGGTTTGTATATTTTTTGCTCTTTTCGCCACCTAAGTCTATCTGGCTGCCCTGCAACAACACTCCCTCCTTCTCCAGTCGCCCAACCAGGGGATGGTGGATTTTTTTCTTTTCTTCTCATTATCATTTCCGATCTTGCCGAACCCTGACCTAAAATAACATCTTCTAGCTTGGCTTTAATATCTACGTCCTTTCCAAATTTTTTCTGAGCTCTGTATTTAATTTGTTTTTTTCCTAAATATTCGAAGCAATGTAGGGAAATATTAAAAGCATCCAATAGCTGCTTCAAAGAAGTTGCCGACGATTCGAGACACCAATTTCGAAGTAAATCTCTATCCAAATTTTTAAGTAGCCATAGGAAGCACCCAAGCAAGTGTTTTGTCGTTTCAGCATTCAGTCCTTTGTTTCTCTGAGTTGTTTGACTTGGAGGGGCCATTTCGTAAAAAATTGGAACTGGAGCAGATCCTGATATTAAGGCAGCAACTTTGGTTTGAATTGATTCTGGTTCATCATGAGTCAATTTTGTAGTATCTGCACTACTTTTATGAAGCAACGGTAAAGATTTTAAAATAATTCCCAATAAGGGCATGTATAAAGATGCCACACGTGCTTTGCAAGCTGGATCCGAATACCTGGAATCTCGATCGTGAGAAGTCATTAAATTTCGAACAATGTTCACTACTTTCTTGTGCAATATTGGATTTTGACACTCGAGAACTGCATTTAATTCGGTGAGAAGTAAGCCGATTAAATAATGTTGGCTCCTGAATTGTGAAGTCAACTCTGCCATTTGAATACGTTCTGAGACGGGAGCGTTAAATACCAAAGAAGTTTGTGAATTTGAAGAAACAACTGAAAGACTTGGCGAAGAGCGGCCAGATACTGCTATCGGAACGGGAAGATTAAGAGGAATCAAATGTTCGTGACTAAGAACTATCCTTAAAAAATCTAATTTGTAACCAATGAGAGCGTGAGCGTGAGCATCCGGCAACGATGCTGTTTTTGCTGTCATTTGCTTATAGTAAGTTTTTATTAATGTTAAAACTAAACCCCTATCCATAATACTAAATAAATCAAATATAAAAAAAGCGACACTAGTGTTTAAACTCTGACTAGCTTTTGGATCTTTGTTATGCTTTGAAATGATTTCAGCTGTGATTGTTTGCACCAACATTGTTATATCATCACAAAACTGTTCGGAAAATCTAAGTTGTCGAGGTTCATCCAGTCCATCCAGTCTCCATAAAGTTTCGGTCATGCTTTTAATTATGAGCTCTAAAAAGAACCATGAATTAGACATGGCGAGATCTCTGGCAGGAACGCTTGAAACTACCCACTGAAGAGCTATCATTTCGTGAAGCAAACTTCTTGGAGCACAGGAAAGTTCATTTTCATCTTTGCGACCAGTTCTCATACTGCCAGTTCGATCTAATCCTCTAGCCAATGCTGATGCAATACCATTTTCAAATTCACTTTTTAAATCTGATTCACTGGAACTCTTTTGCATTCTGCCATTTCCAACGCGAAAATCAGTAACCATCAAAGCTGGAACTGAGCATTGATACTGTATGTAAGATGCCAGCAAACTATGACGATTATGTTGATCTTTGTTTCCGACGGCATGCATTGTTATGTTTTGAACCAAATTTGCAATAGATTCCAACAAAGCTTGTCCTAAATTTAAAGTCATTCTGTCTACAACTGGAGGTCTAACTAAAAGAGTAAGTAATTTATCAAAAACAAGTGGAAGAAATCGAACTAAAGGCTCCATTTTGGCATTGTTTAATTCAGCAATACTTTTTTTCAGTTCTGTTTCAATGTTTGTTTCACCGTAAAGCGGAGGTAAAGTTCCTTCTTCTAAGGAAGCACATAATGATAAAAATCTGTCAAGGTATTTGTCCTGAGGATGTACGGATGACGTGGCTTCGATGTTGACTAGAAATACACCCCTGTGATTATCGAACCAACGTGTGCCAGGTAAAAGAACGTCTGGAGTTATGTAACAATAATTTGAAGGCGGAGGTTCCATCATGACTGGAAGACTGAGTTCTCCGCTTCGAAGACGATCCACACTGAGAAGTGGAATCCAAGTGTAACCCACTGGAGTTTCAACCGGAGGATTTTCGGGTTTTTTCTTGCATGATATATGACACAATGTGAAAAATAAATGGTGCTGAGGACCCAACTTGGAAGGAAGTTTGATTTTGATTTCATCGTAAAAACTTGGACACTTGTTATGATACGACACTGAAGTATAAGCTTCGGTGGTAAATTCAGGGCAACATGATTTCCCAAAAATGTACGGTAATGATTCATTCTCTCCAGACTTCAGTTCAACTTTTATTGTAAGATTTCTAGCAGATCCTAAATCCCTGATTCCTCTGTTAGTAAAATTTAATTCTTTTGGATAAACGTACAATAAATTACGAAATGTGTTGTGAGGCAAAAATATTTCTCTGGAGGGAAATTCTAATATTTCCTTTACAGGTCTTCCTTTTTGATCGGGATAAGGCAAAACTTTTGCAAGTTCAGGTGTTAAAACGTATTTTAAATCATCTGGACAAGGAGCGATTTGCATTTTTAACACTCCCGGTATAACTTTTAATTTTTTCATTAAGTAGCAAGGCCTTTTTAAATCCTGCAGAAGTTTGTATAGATCTTCATCTTTCAGTCGTTCACTCTCTTGCCTGAAAAAACTGGATATTGTTATTGTAAGAGGTCGCAGTGACTCTAATCCTGTTATAAAATCTTCTGGTGACCAAGATCTTCTTTTATCACAGCCTGAGTAACGATCGAGCGAACCTCTGCCAGTTAATGAGCCCATATTGGCGCGTTTTTTTATACTATCAAGACTAGAATTACTTGATTTTCTGTCTAAACTATTTGAACTTGATGAAGAATGTTCGTCTTTTTCAGAATTTTCATTATTAATGAGATTCATTAAAGAAATTGCAGTCCATGCAAATGGCATTCTGTATTTTCCTAAACGATCGCACGCTGCCAATGCATTAAACTTTACTTTTTCTTTGTTTTTGTCATCTTTCATATAAGGATCTGCACATTCCGAGATATCACCTTGTAATACTTTTTCTAATTTAATAACTAAAAAGACGTCAGGAGACGGATGAGTGACGCTAAATATGCAATCTCTGCTTCTCGTTGAAATGTCACTAAATTCAACATGACCTGAAAGCATATTTTTAATTTCTTCACTATTTAAGTCTGTGTAAAAATTTTCTGAAATTTTTTTTTTTTCTTTTGCATCATATAAAGCTAATGTTAAAAATATAGGTTCAACATCTAGTTCCAGTCTAAGTTGTAAACATTTGATAAAAATATTATGACTTAAACTATCTTGCGGAATTGGTTCTTGCAGTCTTTTTTCAATCATATCTTCTTCATCTTGCGAAGAATACAACAAAAAAAATTCTTTATGCCGATTTTCTAGTCTCGATGTAGCATTTAGTTGATCCATTAGTTCTGGAGCAACTCTGTCAAGTAATTTTAAATCTAACTTATCACTTTCACTATGTCGAAGATCAAGGGATGCCCAAGAACTTCTCCTCCCATCACTTGTTATACTACTTCCACCTTCACTGTAAGAATCCCAATTAGATTTTCCATTTATTGGAGCTTCTATATTAGAAATTTCAGAATCAATTTCAAATTCTTGTCTTGGTAATAGTTGTGCCAGTTCTTGACGTTCATTTAATGAGTCAGCTATGTTCCAAGATGTAGAATGACATCTATAATTATAGTTGATCATAACAAAATCTCTTGTCAGCCATTGCACACTATCTTTTACTTGACATGACCACTGCTCTGGCGGTTCTTCAGGAATTATAGGTTGTTCTGTTCTAATAGAGCGAGGCACTACTTTAACTTCAATGTCATTTGCTGGGAATTTAAAAATGGCTCCTAAAGGATCTTTATCTATTATATCCTTATTTTGTAATATGAACTCCTCATAATCGAGTGGTTCCACAACATCATTTATTGAGAGTGATGTTATGCAACCCAATAAACTTGAAGTACAACTTCTTGAATTATCTCTTGATAAACTAGCATGCTTCCTAACATCGGCAGCATTATGCTTAGATAATTTTTGAGTAAAGGCTCTTTGAACAGATGACATTTTCCCTAATTAGTACGATTAATTTTTTTATCCTAAAAATAGAAAACCAAAATAAGTACAATTGCTTTAAACTCAATAATTTATTTTATAATTTGAACTAAAATTAAAATAAAGTTATAATTAGTCACAGCTAATAATATTTGTTAAGTATATTTGAAAATTTTTATTTTTAAACTATTCACTACAATTATTGAATATAAATCCATTTCAAAGCTTGCACTTTTATTATACAAATAAACAATTCTTTATATAAATTTAAATTTTATTAAAAAAACAAGACTATTCAAAATAAATTTTCAAAAATTAATTTTAAAAACTTTAAAGTTTGACATTTAAAGCACATTAGAAAAGAGTATATTATTGATTTTAAATGTTCTGATATTTTATTTACGTTAACCAAACAAATAAAAATACTTAATTAATAAATTTTAAAAGTAAATATTAAAAATATATAGTTCTTACAAATAATGTTCAAAATCATTATTATATTAAATATAATAATCCAAAATTTCCTGTGTAAGTATTTGTTATCTCTCCATGTTAAGCCCCACCTTGCATCAGAATTCTAAAATCGAGACATCGACTCCATCGAAAATCTCGTTTCCGGTTTAATGAATAATTACAAAAAAGTTTAACCATTAGCGCCATTATATTATTTTAACAAACTTATCCTTTAATTCGTTTTTATTTTTTTTTATTCTTCATTACAAAATAAATAAAATTGTACTAGTAAGTAAAAGTTTTACAATCAATAAAAAATTAAAAGGCAAGTTCTAATCAATTATCATTCAACCATCAAATTTATTGCAATCATTCACGTAAACAAAATATAAATATCGAACGTTTAAAAAAAAATTAATTTTCATTTAATAAAATTTGAAATTGATGCTTAGAAATGTAATAATTAAATATCTAGATAATACATTTATTAATTATTTTAATAAAAATATAGTTTTAATTAATTTTTGGTAACTTGCATATGATTGTAATGTGAAAATTTTGAATTTTTTACACCTAAATTGGTTTTTTTGTTTTTTTTTTTTTTGTATTGAAATTATCTTTAATCATTGGTCAATGTCAAAAAAAATGATTTTTTCTATTATATTATATTAATCTTGAACTGTGGTAAAAAAAAAAAAAAAAAAGACCCCCTCGAGACTCCATTTTCTTTATCAATAACTAAGATTTTTTTCGAGGTTACTAGAATTTATTTATCAGCAAAATATAGGCTTAAACAAAACGAGTTCAAAAAATTTATTTTTTATTTTATTTTTTTTCTTAATTTTCCCCCATGTATTTTAAAATAATATATATATATATAATTAAATAAAAATATTTACTTATTTTTAAAAAAAAGGAAAGAATTTGGTTAATTTTTTAATAATTAAAAATGGCGTGAAGAATTTGCAATGAAATTAAAAATTCATTATCTTTTATTCGAGACAATTGTTTTCCTTTTAAAAAAATAATAATTAAAAGTCAGTGTAGTCGTAATTATTTATTATATCGTGTATTATAATTAATTTTTGCAAATTTATTTGTTAAATAAATAAAATAATAATAATAATAATAATAATAATAAACATAAATAAAAGTCATAACCCGTGCGCATTGACCCAAAGAAAAAAAATAATTTTTTACGACCACATGTGAGGAAAATCGTTAGTCTCGAAGTAAATCGACTAGCGAGTAAAATGGCTGTTACTGGTCGTTTAATAACAAATTTTTCTAAATCCATCGTTTTTAATTTAAAAAAAAATTCATTTAAATTTTCAAATGATGGTTTAAATTCGCGACATTTTTCTTCAACTCTTAATAGATATTCAGGTGATTGATTGATTGTTTGTTTTTAATTTGATTTTGATTTATTTATTGTTTTTCTGTTTGTGTTTTTTTTTTTTTTTTTTAATTAATTATATTCGCGAGTGATTATATTCGTGATGAATTTTTTTTTGTGGTTATAAAATATTTACTTTATAATCCAAATTATTTTTTTTTTAAATAATTCCTTTTCTTTTATTTATGAAATATTTTTAAAACTCTATGGTATAACCAAATTAAGTAATGAATTTTTTTTTTTTTTCCAATAACTAAATTTCATTATCACTCTTTTAGCCAAAAAATTTTCTGAAAAACATGAATGGGTGGTAGTTTCTGGTAATGTAGGTACTGTTGGAATATCAAATTATGCTCAAGAAGCTTTAGGAGATGTAGTTTATGCTCAATTACCTGATGTCGGTTCAACTATAAACCAACATGGTAAGTACCTTGAAAAATTTTTTTTTTTTTAATCAATTATTCATTAAATAACATCATATCTGACATTTAATTTTATTATTATCAGATGAATGTGGTGCTTTAGAATCTGTCAAAGCAGCTAGTGAAGTTTATACTCCAGTTTCAGGCAAAGTTATTGAAAAAAATACTGAAGTCGAAGAGAGTCCTGGTTTGGTTAATCAGTCTTGCTATGACAAAGGTAAATATTTGCCATTATTTAATTTTTTTTAGTTCACTGCCCTGCAGCTCTGTAGTTACATAATATATTTGTCAAGTTATTTGTTTTATATGATAGTACAAGTTACTATCATTAATTTTTATACAATATCACCTGAGAAAAATAAAAATTTTTATACTCATCAAAAATGCATTGTAGATTTATTATTTTAATGACAAAATACTTTGTAACTCTTTTTACCAATGAAAATTTAAAATTTTTTTTTAGGATGGCTGTTTAAAATAGAACTTTCAAATGAATCAGAATTACAGAATTTAATGTCAGAAGAAAATTATGAAGAATATTTAAAAAAATGTGATCATTAATCTTACATTGTCGACTTAGAGTTATAATTAATATTGAGTTTGTTAGTATATATGTATATTAATACATATTTGGTACAAATAAATATATTTAATAGTTTGTATATATACAAATATATATATGTGAAAATGTTCAAAAAATTTTTAACTTTTTATAAAAAAAAAAAAATAATATAAATAATAATTGATTTTTATCGAAAAAATGTTGTTGTAAATTATTTTATTTAATTGTTTGCAAAATAAATTTAATTTTTTAAAAAAAAAACCTCAGAGTTTTATTTATAAATAATTATATGTAATTATCTAATTTTGTTTTTAATTAAAATAGAATATTACAAAGGTAAAAATGTTATGAATACTTAAATGTGAGTTATGACATTAAAAATGTACCACTCGCTTAACTGAATATTTATCAAATTTTTTTTTTGCGAGTAAAAAATTTGTTAATGGTCGAATACTTAAAAATTAATTTTTATATTATTTTAAGTTATTTTAAATAATAATGACAGTTATTATTTAAAATTAGAATAAAATAAATCTTAAGGATTTTTATTCTTCATTCTAAACTTTAAATTTGTAAATAAATTCAATAAGTTATGTAAACAACAATAAAAAACATATTGTTTTTAAAAAAACTACCTGCAGCATCGCATATGTGTAAATAAATATTTAATAATTTATATGTTTAATGACAAAGTTTTAATTAATTACGTGTATGGCCTTGATATTTTTCATTCAAAGGACATTGTTTTCTGTATATATATTTTTTTTTGTTACATGACAATTTATAAAACTATAAAAAATTGTTAATGACTTGTTTTGGCATTGTAAGGAATTATATAACAGAGGCTGAAAAAAGCATAAAAACTAAGGTAAGGCTTTGATTTAATTTTAAAATAAAATAAACCACAGCAATTATTAAAACGTAAATTACTAAAAAGAAAATAAATGTTTAAATAATTTAAAGTTTTTATTTATAATAAAACAATTGATGTTGTGGTTTAGAGCTTTGAAACTGTTAACCTTAATTCAAGTTACTATATTTAATTATTTACTTTTATGGGAGTAAATTAAATTGCAAAAGAAAGAAAAATTCATTTAAGTAATTATAATTGTCTAAGAGTCTTTTTTTTTTTTTAATTATTACAAATATAAACGTGTGACTATATATATGAAAGACAGCCATTGATAAGTTCTTATAATACAATAAAAAAACTTTTTCAAAGTTGGGTATTTGTTAAATATTTTCATGAATACGAAACATGAGGGAATTTAATTACAAATTAAATATTTTTAAAGTCAATTATTATTTATTTTATATAAAAAAATTGTGTTATTCAGGGCATAATTTATTGAAGAAAAGTAAAAAAAAAAAAAAAAAAAAAGACAGCGGAAATCATTTTTGGCGCTACAATCGCAAAAAAAAAAAAAAAATGGTGGGGACTGAATTTTCTTCTGCTTTAAAACAGCTTTCACTTAGTGAGGCAGTGAGTAATAAGCGGGCGGTGAGTAAGTGTCAAAAGGAATTTAATAATTCGTACAATTATAAACGAACGTATACGGAAAAAAAACGAAAAGAAAAATAATCTTGCCCAAAAGTCAAGTCAGGAAGACGGAAATAGACGTTATTATAATGGGAAAAGATAATGAATTATTTCATCCGAAACCGGGAATCGTTAAAAGATCATACGTTCAATCAATGGACGAATATAAACGTCTTCATAAAAAATCGATAGAAAATCCTACAGAATTTTGGGGAGAAATTGCAAAACAATTTCATTGGGAAACTCCAATCGACTTAACAAAATTTTTTAATTATAATTTCGATGTATCTAAATCTCCGATAAATATTAAATGGATGACGGGTGCAACGACAAATATTTCATTTAATTTATTGGATAAAAACGTTAAATGCGGTTTGGGCGACAAAATTGCTTACTATTGGTAAGTCAGCAAAATTTTAATTTTTTATTCGTTTTTTTTTTTTTTTGCACAACATTGCTCAATTCGAATGTAACAAAAAATTATCAAAAAAAACGTGTTTTTAATTTAAACTAACTAAAAAAAAATAATTTGACGGGAAAAAAAATTTCGGCTTGATTAAATTTTTTTTTTTTTCTTTGGCATAAGTTATAAATAATGTAATCGGTAAATAAAAAAAAAAAAAAAAATTTTAATTAAATTCAATTTCCTTCTTCCACGTTTACCTCATTTATTAAACAATTGCAATTTGTAGCTATTCAGCAAATCTTTCATTTTTTTTTCTTTTTTTTTTTTTTAATTCGATTTTACAACCGTTTAATTTAGAATATTTTTAAATTTTTTTTTTTTTTAAACAATATCGTTTTATTATATTTAAAAAAAAATTTTTTTTTACGACTTTGACACATAAATAACTTAAACAAATAAACAATTAATTAATCATTGATAAAATTAATTTTATTATTAACGTTATTATTAAAACTTTTATCTTTAAATTTTAAGAAAAAAAAAAATTAAATAAATATTTATTTATAATATATTCTCTCAAAAATAAATCGAAATATTATTTTTTCGTTAAAAAAAAAAAAAAAAACATTTAAAAAGATATTTTCTTTCATTTTTTTTCTTTTTTTTTTTTTTTTATTAAGAGGTGTTAATTTTTAAAACAAATTTTTAATTGAAACATTTTAAATTTATCCTTGAAAATATCGTTAAACAAAAATGTTTGTATTTTACTTTATTTTTTTTTTTTTACTTTATTTAAAAAGTTTTTTCGTTTTTTTTTTTTTTTGTGTAAAGCAATGATTTGCAATAATTTCGTATTCAAAAAAATGCTGTCAAAAAAAAAAAAAAAATTTTTTTTTTTTTTTTCGAAGTTGGCATTACGGAATCAATAAGAACGTTTTGATTTCGTTCGAGATTTCATTGTTAACCGCCAAACTAGTTTGTGTGTGTGTGTGTGTATTGACGTCAATGGAAATTTAGAAAGAAAAAACGATTTTTTCCATTTTCCGGAAGTCGTCGTAATAATAAAACATTTAGTAATAGTTTTAATTTTAAAATTATATAAATCATTTAAATTTTAACGGTTTTTCTATATAATTCGTATATATTTATTATTAATTCACAAACCAAATCAAAATTCAGGTGCATGAGCGCTCATACATAATTATTATTATTATTATTATTATTATTATTATTATTATTATTATTATTATTATTATTATTAAAATATCGAGTAATAGTATTCATTATCGAATCATCGCAATGAGGTAAATAAATGCGTTTTTTTTTGTTTTGTGCTTTTTATTTTCCCAAGAAAGTTAAATAATGAATAATAATAACTAACAAAATGGCGGGCATTTTTATAAAATCCCCATATGAATTTTTCATCAATGCTAGTAAAATAGTTTTTTTTTTGTTGTTGTTGTTGAAACCATTCGATATTAATAACGGGGAGGGGGGAGGGGAAAAAACAATTTTAAACGTTTACTATCACGTCAAAACTAGAATCAATGATAATAATGAGATTATTATTATTATTAAAAAAAAAAAAACGTACTACGTAAATGTAAATCAATTTAAAATTTTTTATTTTTTTATTTTTATGATGGAAAATCACGCAATTTATTTTTTATTTTTAAATTTTAACCGTCACCACCAAACCCATTTTTAAAAAAAATTTGTTTTGTTTTGTAAAAAAAAAAATAATGGAGTGTAATTTTCCACGCATTATTTAAAAACGGTTTTTTTCTTCTGCTTTTTAATTTTAAAAAATATTGGTCATCGTTTATATAAATTAATTAAAATTTTATTATTTAATTTTCCGAATTAAATAATTTTTTTTGACAATTTTCATTTTAATTTATTTAATTGTTATTTTTTAAATAGTCATTTTGCAGAAGAAAATTTTTTTTTTAATTTTAAATTGAATTAAAATTAAAATCTTTCTCTCTCTCTCTCTCTCGAAAAAAAAAAAAAAAAAAAAGCAATAAAATCATTTTTTCTTTATGAAAACTCTCAAGAATTTTTTAATAACGCTCTAAAAAAAAAAAAAAAAAGAAAATATTTCGTGGAAAAATACAAGGAAAATTTTATTCTACTACAAAAATTTTCCTACCATATAATAATAAAATAATAATTTTTTTTTTTTTCGTTTTTCAATTACCATTTTTTTCAGGGAAGGAAATGATCCGGAAGATTACAGTCGACTCACTTATAAAAAACTTTTGGAAGAAGTTTGTAGATTTGCAAATGTTCTTAAATCTAAAGGTGTGAGAAAAGGTGACAGAGTTGGTATTTACATGCCAATGATTTTGGAACTTCCTATTGCCATGCTTGCTTGCACACGAATAGGAGCCATTCATTCCATAGTGGTAAGAAATTTTAACGGTTTTTACAATGAGATTATAATAATTAGATTAATAGAGAAATTTATAACGAAACATTTACTGATATCATTATTGAAAGTATTACGTCATATATATTATGATATCATTATTATCATTTTATTATTTAGCCGTAATCGAGGTTTTAACAAAGAAAACAAAAAAAAATACAATAAAATTTAATCTTTTTTTTTTTTTTTATATAATTATAAACTGTGCCAATATCAAAGTGTCCTTTAAAGAAAAATTCAAGGTACAACTTTTAATCACCTGTATGTTCCCCTTCGGTGTAAAATGACCTTAGCTTTTACAAGGCTATACCTTTCAAAATTTACTTTTTTTGACACATTCGTTAACCCCCTCAAACTAAATTAATAACATGAATTTATTATTTCGATTATTATTGTGACACAATTGAAAATGTTTTGCCCTGAAATGAAATTTATACGGGGTGGGGGGGTATATGAAATTTTCAGTTTGCAGGATTTTCATCTGATTCCTTGGCTGAAAGAATGAATGATTGTCAGTGTAAAGTACTTATAACGGCGGATTGCGTTTGGCGAGGTGAAAAACTAATCGGTCTAAAAAAAATATGCGATGATACGATGGAAAAATGTAAACAAATGGGTCACGAAATTAAAACTTGTATCGTTGTCAATCACTTGCCACGCTTAGCCATGAGTCAAAAGAAAAATGGCGTATCAAAAGAAAATGGAATCGTGAATGGATCGTCCACAAAATCGAATGCCGATGAGAAAAGTAAATCGGTTGGTAAAAATTTTTCTTTTACGTGTCAAAAATGTAATCATCGCATGTATCTAATGAAATGATACTTTTTAGTATTCCTGGGTCGAGGGAAGAGATTTTTGGTGGCACGAAGAAATGGAAGATGCTGAACCATCGTGTTACCCCGAATGGATGGACGCAGAAGATCCACTATTCATGTTGTACACAAGGTTAGTAAAAATTTGAATAAAATTATAAATATCCGGAATGAATATGTAATCAATTTTGTTTTTATATTTTAGCGGTTCTACAGGAAAACCAAAAGGTGTTTTACACACAACAGGAGGTTACCTTTTATATGCTTCAACTACTTTTAAATATGTATTCGATTATCATCAGGGTGACGTTTATTGGTGTACTGCCGATTGCGGATGGATAACAGGTCACACATATGTTGTTTATGGTCCCTTAGCAAACGGTGCTACATCAGTAATCGTAAGTTGAAAATTTGAAAAGCTTCATTAATTAAATTTTTCTTTTTTATAAATTATTAATAATTTTATTTTAGTTTGAAGGGACTCCATTCTATCCAAGCAATGATAGGTATTGGGCCGTGGTTGACAAATATAAGGTCAATCAATTTTACACAGCACCAACTGCTATTCGTGCTTTAATGAAATTCGGAGAAGATCCTGTTAAAAAGTAAGTTTGTAAGGAAATTTTTAGTGTTTCCTCATTTTTCTCGCATAAAAACTATTTCCGGTTTATCGTAAAAATATAAAATATTGTATCGTGCAGGCACAGTTTGGATTCGCTTCGCGTTTTGGGATCCGTAGGTGAACCAATAAATCCAGAAGCTTGGTTATGGTATTATAGAAATATCGGTCACGAAAATTGTTCGATTGTTGATACATTTTGGCAGACTGAAACAGGAGGTCACGTTCTTACTCCTTTACCCGGTTGCACACCAATGAAACCAGGAGCAGCAGTAAGTACTACCAATTGTAAAAAAAATTTTTTTTTTTTTTTGTCCCGATGCATTGGATTTTTTTTTTTTTTATTGAAAAATTTTTAAAAATTGTTTAAAAATTTTTTTTTTTTTTTTAATGAAAAAGCATATTACTATGAATTATTCATGTACTAAATGTTAATTTTTCATTATTTATTCCATTTCATGGGAAAAGCTCAATGGTGACCTTTTGACACACACACACACACACGCAGTAATAACTCGCGTTTAGTGTAGTTTTTTCAAAAAAAATTTTTTTTTTTTCATGTGCTAACATTAAAATCGTTATTATGAAAGTGTCCTTTTGCTCTTCTCAGGCTTTTCCATTTTTTGGTGTTGAACCAGTTCTTTTAGACGAAACGGGTAAAGAAATTAACGGTCCGGGTGAGGGTTATCTGGTGTTTAAAAAACCATGGCCTGGAATGATGAGAACATTATTTGGAAATCACGAACGATTTCAAACGACATATTTCAGCAAATTTCCGGGTTATTATTGCACAGGAGATGGTAAGTTTCCTTTTTTTTTTTTTTAATTAACATGGGTTAAAAAAATGAATTATATGCAAAATACGTTTGGGTATAATAAATTAATTTAGGAGCCAGAAGAGATTCCGATGGGTATTTATGGGTTACGGGACGAGTGGACGATATGTTAAATGTATCGGGTCATTTAATGAGTACGGCCGAAGTTGAATCGGTATTAGTGGAACACGAAGATGTTGCGGAAGCTGCTGTGGTATCTCAACCACATCCGGTTAAAGGAGAATGTTTGTATTGTTTTGTTACACCCAATGCTGGAGTGGAATTTAAGAAAAAACTTGTCGACGAACTTAAATCTAAAGGTAAATTTGTTTTCTTAAAATAAATTAAAAAATCGTTTAAAATTTAAAAAAAAATTTTCACGAAAATATATTTATGGCAGTTCGCGAAAAAATCGGACCTTTTGCAACTCCCGAAGTTATACAATTTGCTCCCGGATTACCAAAAACGCGCTCTGGAAAAATAATGAGAAGAGTTTTAAGGAAAATTGCAGTCAACGACAGAGATGTCGGAGACATATCAACCATGGCAGATTCATCTATAGTCGAATTATTATTTAAAAATAGACCGCAAACGACAAAGTAAACGATAATAATAATAATAATAATAATTAAAAAAATATATATATATTAACACATGTAGGAAATTATTGATGTTAACCGTTATTAAAAAAAAAAAAAAAAAGAAAACTATTTATGTCAGTTTTTAGGTATAAAATAGTTTATCCAATGATTGAGTGTCTTTTTACATAATTCCATAGTTTTTGGCATTTAATAAAAACAAATAAGCACAAATTATAGCTAGGTACCTTGCTTAATTTAATCGTTGTTAAATCATAATGATGATAATAATTTATCATTCCATTAGAATTAGATCAAATTTAAAAAAAAAAAAAAAAAGTAAAAAGCACATTAATTTAAAAAATTATTATTATTATTATTATTATTAGGCAGGTGATATATTATTAGTATTTATTTAAAAAAAAAAAACAAAATATATATAAATGTTAAAACTCGCCTTTAATTAATGCATATCTGCCTAAAACGCCAAAAAAAAAATAAAAATAAATAAATAAATAAATAAATTCGGATTGTATTTATGCTTATATATATATATTGAAAGTTATTATTAAACTTGCAGTATTTTAGTGTCATAAGATTTTTTTATTTTAAATGATTTTAAATTCAAAATTTTTTTATCGATCGAACATGACAATTTAAACAAAAACTATTATTATTATTTATTTTCATTCTTCCCCCTCCCTTCGCCCCCCAAAAAAAAGAAAAAAAACAACGAGACATAAAATTTTATTTATTTATATATAAGATATAATTTTTTTTTTTTATTATTGAAAAACTATTATTATTATTATTATTATTATTTATAACGATTGACAAAAGTTTTAGTTTCATTCATTTAAAAAAAAAAAAAAAATTATTGTACTTAATTTAATTTTTAATTCCTTAATTAATTATTTTTATCAGTTGCCAATTTGTTTGACAGGCACTTATTCAATCGTATTATGAATACCTCCATTTTGATTTTTACGTGGATGACGTCATTTTAACGAATCTATTATTATTATTATTATTATTATTATTGGGTCTTAAATATTGTTGTAAATTTTATTTGTTTCGATTAAACAAACAAACAGGGTTGTTTTTTTTTTTTTTTCTGTTTTAAATCGTTTGTAGTTTATGACAATCAAACATTTATTAATCGAGGATATTTTTAAAAAAAAAAAAAAAAATTTATTTAAGTAGACATTTTATACGTTTAAAGGGCATATAATGGATATTCGGCGACATTATCAAATAAATTTTAAATTTTATTCTTTTTTTTTAAACTGATCGAACGAACATTCTCGATAATAAAATAATAATAATAATAATTTAGTTATCAATGGAGGTATTACAAAAACTGTGATTGTTAAATAATTTAAATAAAAGTTTTTGTTTAAAAATTAGTATTTATTTCTTTGGTGCAGGTCATCATCACATCATGTTAAATTTTTAATTGTAAGTTTAAAAATAAATTTTTATTATTAATTATTAATTATTATTTCATAAATAAAAATATATTTTACATAATTATTATATAGATGTTATTATTATTACTGTTCGAAATTATAATTTTTTTTTTTTTAATTTCGCCGAGAAAAAAATTTATATTTTTCGATAAAATTTATTTATTATTATTATTATTATTATTGTCGTTGTTAAAAAATTAATTAAAATTAATTTAAGAAAGAAAAACCAAAAAAAAAAAAAAAATTGTTGTTTATTATTATTATTTTAGGTTTTATTAAGTATTGTTTATAAAATATAATAATTATGTATTATTATTATTATTGTTATTGAAAAAAATGTAAAAAAAAAAAATTAATTATGCTAACACTTGACCAAATGATGTTTTTTAGCATCGATTTCACTCATACATATCATCTCATCATCAGGATGTTTTAATTGTTACCATGAAAAAAAAATAATTATTTTAAATTATATATAAATATATATGTATATTATTCATATTATGATACATTTTATTTGTAATTTTTTTTTTTTTTTTTGTAAATTAAATGAAATTGTAGTTATGACTTTATCGATAACACATTAACAAATGAATGTGAAATGTTTTTATAATTGAACGGAAGAACAAAATTCTGAAGCTTTGGCATTTATTTTTTTTAAAACTGTAAATAATGAGTTTCCAGGTCCACATTCATATGAGTAGGGAAAATTTGATTTGCCATCAGGTAATTCAAATATGTTATGCATTGCTTGTTCCCATTTGATAGGATGATTTATTTGTAATGATATTTTATTTTTAATATCCATCGGATTTAATAATGGTTTTCCAGTTACGTTTGAATAAATTTTAACTAACGGATAATTAGGATTTAAATTTTTAATCGATTTTTTAACTACATTCGAAGCTTCTGTCATTAAATCTGTATGGAAAGCTCCTGCAACTGGTAATCTTGATAGTTTTCTTAGTTTATATTTTCTTCCATTTTCAAAGAGATATTTTAAAGCTTCGTCATGTCCTGCAATGACTTTACAACCGGGAAAAAGAAATATTGCTGTCGAACATACAGGATCTGAAATCCCTTTGGCTCTACAATGATCTTTAGCATCTGACATTGCTTTGGATAAATCAGAACCTGGACCATATAAAACAGTGACCATGCCTCCAGGTGTCATTTGACAACATTCTTCCATAGCTTCAGCTCTTAATTTTACAAGAATTATAGCTGTGAGAAACAGAAAATTTTTATTTATTAAAATTACAAAGAAAGAAATAAATCAAGAGAATCGTACCTTTTTCAAAAGTAATGGAACCTGCGAAAACAAGGGATGCAAGTTCTCCTAAACTAAAACCACAAGTTCCTGTACAGTTTTCAATTGCCCAAGGTTTTTGATCCTTAAGCATTTCAAGAGCTGCTAAAGAAGAAACTAAAATTGCAGGTTGACAATATTTTGTTTGATTTAATTTTTCTTCAGGTCCCATATTACAAAGTTTTAATAGATTATAACCTAATATTTCACTAGCAGCATTAAACATTTGAACAGCAAGAGGCATGTCTTGAAATTTTCTGGCCATACCCACAAATTGTGAGCCTTGCCCTGGAAACATTATTACAGAGGATTCTGTCGGTTTCGATTTTTTAATTGATTCATTTTGAAACACTGTACCATTTGAATAAGCACTTGTAGCCCATAATTTTTCAGTTTCAGAAAAGGGTTTGAGTGGAGAAGATTCATTTAATAATTTTTTTACATTTACTTTAGGCAAATTATTTTTCACATCTTCTGAATAATGATTTATTTTACTATTATTAATCATAAAACTTTTCAGTAAATTTTTTTTTCTTTTTACGTTACATGAAATACTGGAAAATGACGATTTAAACATTATAAAACTCATCATTTAAAAAAAAAAAATCTTTAATTTAATCACTGATATTTATAAATTATTTTAAAAATTAATTTATTAAAAAAAAAATCATTTAAATAACTGAATTAAAGTTCAAATATTAGGCACTTAAGTTTTCACAATTTAAAAAATAAATAAAAATGATTAATTTGTATTATCTTTCAAATTTATTTGAATTAACAGCAAGAAAAAAACTGTCATTAACTTTTAATAAATAACTTAATAATTTTTCTAAATAAAAAATTTTTTTATTTTCACATTTAAAAAATAAAAAAAAAAAAAAAAAAACTTTAAATTATTTGTAAACATAAAATAAATATCATAGACAATAACAAAAACATTTTCCTGACACGTTATACATGGAGAAATACTTACGATATGGAATCGGATAATAAAACTTGTAGTTTAATAGACAGTAAAGTACCTGTTAATGATGATGATGATTTTTATTTTGAAACTGAAAATTTGGCATTAAAAGGAAATAAAGACTACCTAAAATTACTAAGAACCTTATGTGTTCTCGAAAGCCAAAGGTTTCAAGCTCTGAAGGTATAAAGTTTAACAAAAATTTTGTTTTTTTTTGTAATTTGTTTTTGTAATTTTGAAAGTAAAAATGTCAAAGTTTTTTTTTTTTTTTTTCAAATTTTATAGGACATTGATAAATTATTAGAAATTCAAGACGAAGCTTTAGCAAATCCTATTCAATTTGTAAACAAACTTCAAAATGGTGATGATTTGAGTATTCCTGGTCCACAAGTAATACCTGAAATCCCAGAAATTGATTGGAGTAAATACAAAGTATCACTTCCACCGGAAGCGTTTAGACCTCAAACTAGACAAAAAGAAAGGCCTGTGTCAGAAGTGAAAGAAAAACCAGATGTAATTAAGGTTAGAGGAAGAGTTTATGATGAATCAAAACCGATAACGTTTAATCAATTATGGACTTTAGAAGAACAATTAAGGTTGGAAGAATTATTGGTAAAATTTCCTCCTGAAAAAAATGAAACTAGAAGATATATGAAAATAGCTGAAGCATTAGGTAATAGGACTGTTACTCAAGTAACCAGTAGGTGTCAAAAGTATTTTCTTAAATTACAAAAAGCTGGTTTGCCTGTACCTGGTAGAATACCAAAATTAAAATATGATTACCTAAAGAGTCCCAAGGTATGTTTTTTCTTTTTTTTATTTTTTAAAAAAAATAAGTAATTTTTAATCATTTTAAGGGATAAATAAAAAATTTTTTTTTAGTATGCAGGGCATCAACATTCTAGAAACAATTCTTTTCTTTATCCTAGATCGACTTTTTTCCCTCAATTAAACCCTCCTGTGTCCATGCCTGATGGTGACGATTTACCAGGAACTTCCGTAACAAGTGTGAACAAAATAAAAAAGGAAAAGGAAGAAGATTTGGAATGTATTGCCTCATATCCTGAAAACATTAGAAACTCTGATGAATTTAAAAAATTAACTTTACTTAAAAGAATAAAAAGAGATAAAGAAAAAAACACAAACCCAAAACAGTTTAAGCATGTAGGATATAAGGTATTTAAAAAAAAACAGCCATATTTATTTTAATGGTGTATTAAACATAATATCATAAATTTTTAAAATCCTTTACATACTTTTTTTTAGTGTAACGGTTGCGAAGAAGAACCTTTAATTGGAACAAGATGGCACTGTTCCGATTGTGATTCAGAAGAATCCATAGATTTTTGTTCAGAATGTTTAATATCACAATTAGAAAGTGACAAACCACATTCCCTTAATCATTATTTCACTGCCATTCATAACGTTCATCAAAATAGTGGAGTCTGGGATAAAGATTACTCTTATCAAAATTATTTTAACGGTAATTATAATTATTTAGATCCAAATTTTATGCCACAGTAAATAATCAGGTATTCCCGATAGCACTTTACCTTTCATTATATCATTTGAAGGTTTAGTAAATATAGAAAAACCAAATTTTTTAATTTTACAAATATTTGTTTAAATTTATTAGGTTATTGTCGGGTTTTTTTTTTTATACAATTATTAATTATTAAATGTGAAAAAACAAAAAAAATTTAATACATTTTTAAATATATATTGAAATAACAATTTAAATATTTATTTTTTATTCGGAGATCGTGTATTGCTATTTTGATTATTCCATTCGGAGTTATAATAATTTCTAGAATCGTATTCTTTATTTTCATAACCTTCATTACTCACTCCTAATGATTTACCTTCCCATCCAAAAGCGCCATATCCTCCTCTTCCCCCAAATCCATTTCCGCCATAACCGATTCCATTATTGCCCATATATTCGTATCCACCTCCAATAAAACCGTTGCTCCCGTATCCATTATATCCATTATAACCGTTGTAGCCATTGTAACCGTTGTACCCATTATACCCGTTGTACCCATTATATCCGTTATAACCTCCATAACCTCCATATTCGTTATTTACATTGTAACCGTCAAAACCTCAAATTCAAATAACTTATTCATATTTTTTAAATTAAAATTAATTTAAAGTTTTGATTTTACTAACCATTTACGTTTGGATAAAGTCCGTAACCTCCGTGAATACTGCCAAAATTGTTATTATTGTTCCAATGGCTCGGTGCTGGATAATATCCTCCATGTCCTGGATAAAAACCGTTTGGTCGAATTTGATTTGGATTACGGTTGGGCTGATATCCTTTATTGTTTCCAAACCAATTGTACAAAACTAAAAAGTTTAAAATGGGGAAGACATTTTTATTTATTTGAACGTTTTGAGTGAGTATTTAATTTAATAAATAGTTTTTTAATTTATCATATCGTAAAAAAAACTTTTGTTTTAATTATCAAATATAGTACATACACTTACAAGGTGAAGCTGATTCAGCAACCTCAAGATCTTTTGTGTCTTCTTCTACCAATTCCTTTGATTCATTTGGAGTTTCACCAAAAGCTACCCCCAAGAATATAAAACTCATGAAAACCTGTAACGAATAGGGGTGAAAAAAAAGAAAAAAACAAACTTCAAGTTAAATTATAAATAAAATTTCTTACCCAACATAAGAGATATCTAAGAGCCTTCATTTTGAATGGAGGTAAAACCGAAAATGAATTGTTGGATAAATAAAAATGTCTTTTATAGATGAGAGAACATGATATTTGTGGAAATTTTCGTCATCTTCGTGCAAACACACCGCATCCTCATCCTGCTTTGTCAAATATTGGTCCAAAGTTTGTCCTTCAAAACCATCATGTCTTCATTATTTAATTCATAAACAAATTTTTTGGGAAAAAATTTAGTAATTCTTATAAATTATCATTAATTTAAATCAAACCATATCATCATCATCATCATTATTTATTATTTTTGTCTTGTTTTACTTTATGGTAAATAATATAATTGATCAATTTTATTTATTTATTTTAATGTATTAACAATATTTTCACACCCACAAGACAAATATTAAATAACTTTCGCCATTTAAATTTATTTTAGATAATAATTACCTGTTACATTAAACATTACATAACTTTTTTTTTTTTTTTTTTTTTTGTTCAGATCAAATGAAATTAATTTTTATTCATTAAATTATTTAATGAAAAACTGGAAAATTTGGAACAAGTAGTGGAAATAATTATTATTATCATTAAATTTTAAATAAAAATTGTTTCATTGTTTCATTAATTTGTCATAACATTAAATTATTAACCAAAAAAAAAAAAAAAAAGACAAAATTTACTCAAAATTTTATTTAATTTTTTTAAATAAATCATAAATAATTAATTTAATTGACATAAAATAATAATAATAATAATAATTTACTGGAAATAATTTTACACGACCTTGTAAAACTATTATTTTGTGTAAAAAAATTGAAATAACAAAAAACCGTTAAAACTAAAAAAAAAAAATTGTTTTATGATGCCATTTTAATTTATTAATTCCGAAATAAATAAATTAATTAATTAAATGACAATTAAATATTTTTTCTTTATTGATTTATAATTAAATATTATTAAAATATTTATTTATTGAAATTTTTTATTAACAACAAATAATAATAATAATAATAAATGATTTTCATTGGTTACAAAAAAAGGAAAATATACATACCGAAGCAAAATGTGTGAGTTTTTTTTGTTTTATTAATTATCTAAGCTTTAGTTTAAACAATTATTATTATTATTATTATATTTATATAAATTAATAATAATAAATAAAAGGATCAAATTGGGTCAACGATAACCAAAGTCCAATTTTTTTTAGCACACAATATATATAAATTAAATTTTTTTTTTTTTACTTACTTATATGCAATTAAGTAATTTCCTTAATTATATCAACATTTTTTACATTATGAATAAAAGTTATGTAAGTTATTGTTTTTGTTTTCTTTTTTTTTTTTTTTTTTTTTATTATTACTTAATCACTTTATTGTTTTTATTATTACTTAATACTTTATTTATTTATTTATTTATTTAATTTGGAAAAATTTATATGTTTTCAATTATAGCTAATTTAAAAAAAAAATTTCTGGAGTGTTTTAATTTATTAAAAATTTTTTTGTTTGTTTGTTTAAATTAAATTAAATTAACGCTAATCAATTTACTTGTCAATAACATTTTATATTTTTTGACAGTTAAAAATTTAAATGACAGTTAATTAATTTTTTTTAAATTTTTAATAAATAAATAAATAAATGTTTATGTAATTCATTTTCGGTTCAAGAAAATTCTAAAAAAAAAAAAAAATTGTTAATCGATATTTTTTTTTTTTTTCTAGAGCGAACAAGTAAAATTTACCGGTCGAAATAATAATAATAATAATGATGATAATAATATTATTAAAGACGAAAGGAATGATTTAATTGATAATAAAATAATAAAATTTCGAGATTATTCTATCGATCCGAAAGATGCGATTAAAGAAAGAGTACGAAAAACTTATTATGAAATGCATAAAAATATGACGGTTGATTTTGTACAAGGTTAATTTCAAATTTTCCTGCGTTTTCCTGGGTTTTCCTAACGTTTTCGATAATAATAATGATTAATTTTAGAAAAAATAAAAAAATGGAATAAATTTGATAAATTTGAAGCGACCATAATGGAAGCATTGAATTTATTAAATAATTTAATTGATGAAAGTGATCCGGATGTGAATGTACCAAATATTGTTCATGCTTTTCAAACGGCCGAAAGAATAAGAAAAGAACATCCGAATGATGATTGGTTTCATTTGACGGGTCTCATACACGATTTGGGAAAGGTAATTATTTATTTATTATTATATTTTAAATAAATAAATAATTTTTTTTTTTTTTTTTTTTCGTAAGGTTATGGCTTTTTATGGGGAGCCGCAATGGTGCGTCGTCGGCGATACTTTTCCTACCGGTTGTCAATGGGCTCAAAGTATCGTGTATCGGGAAAATAGTTTCGATGAAAATCCAGATGGAAAAAATGACAAATATAAGTAAGATTTATTTTACATAATTTTATTTATCCATTTTTTAAAAACAAATTTAATTAAATAAATAAATTTAGCACTAAATATGGTATGTATGCTCCTAATTGCGGTTTGGACAATTTGATTATGTCTTGGGGTCATGATGAATACCTGTACAGAGTGTTGAAGCATAATTCCTGTTTTTTACCAAAGGAAGCTTTGACGATGATTAGGTATAATTTGTTTGTTTGTTTATTTTAAATTTCAATTCTTTTGAATTTGAATTAATTTTTTATAAAAAAAATTTTTTTTTTAGGTATCATTCTTTTTATCCTTGGCATTCCGGTGGAGATTATCGACATTTGTGTAATGAAGATGATGAAAAAAAATTAAAATGGGTGATTGAATTCAAGTAAGTCAAACTTTGTAAAAAAATTTTATTATTATTATTATTATTATTATTATTATTCCCAAATAAGTTTATTGAAGTTAAAAAAATTTTTTTTTAAAGCAAATACGATTTATATACAAAATCCGAAACTGTACCGGACATAGAAGCTTTAAAACCATATTATCAAAGTTTAATTGATAAATATATACCTGGAATTTTAAAATGGTGATTCGAATCAGGTACATGAGAGACAAAAAAAAAAATTGTACAATGACAGTATTTATTCTGGAATTGGATAATTTTAAAAAAAAATTTAACTGAGAATAAATACACATTTTTTGTTTTTTTATGTTTTTTTTTTTTAATAAATCATAAAAAATCATTAAACTGACTTAATGTTTTTTTTTTTTTTGTTATTTAATTTTAAAATACAAAAATAATAATAATAATAATAAAATTATATAAAAAAATGTTAAATAATAAAATAAACTTTTAATGTTGTCAATTTAATGTGGATGAAAATTGATCAAAACAAAGAAATATCAACAGATAAATTAAAACAAGGGAGTCTCTTAAGATGTCCAATGTGTAAAGGAAGAGGATTTTTTGAACCTACACAGGTTTCAACATTAAAAACGTGTGAAAGTTTTTTTTGTGATAATGATAAAGACTCGGCAATCAAACTTCCACAATTAGCGTCGAAGAAAAAAAGTAAACAATGGCCTAAACCTAGAAGTAAATATAATTTACCTTCGATAAACAATATAAAAAATTTACCGGAAAATAGACATGTTGAATGTTCAGGTTCGGGTGAAAACGAATTTCATTCGGAATTATTACCATTAAAAGAATTTAGTGACGGTCAATATAATTTTGATGATGCCACAGCTAAAAAAACGGATTCGGTTATAAGAACAGGAACTCCTCAAAGGCTTTCATTGGCCTCATCAACAGACAGTATTTGTGATCCGAATTTACTTCCCTCGCCGAAGACGCCCAAAAATCCGGTAGAAACATTTAAATTGTGCATGTCGAAATTAAAAAGCAATAATTGGAATGAATCAGTTAATGCTTTAAAAGAAATTGTACAAATATCACGATTTCAACCGGAAGTCATCGAACCATCAATGGTTTTAGTTTACAGAAGACTTATTTCTTTATTGAAAAGCTTTAGGTCGATCGTTGCTAGAACTGCTTGTCAAGCTTCTAATGAGCTTTTTGCAACAATGGCTAATTCGCAAAGACCAGAATTCGATGAAGTGGTCAACATTTTACTACAGAAAACGGCAGACACTAATAAAGCCGTTCGACAAGATGCCAATGAGGCTTTAGACACGATGATTTTAAATATTCCTCATAGCCATTCAATACGAGCCATTATAAACAAGGGAATAACTCATAAAAGTCCATTAGTTAGGGGTGCTTCGGCTAGGCTTTTAGTTTGCGTTGTTGGAATAGTAGGGGTTGAAACAATTTTCAACGGTGGTAAAGAAATTCGAGGAAGAATATTAAATGCTGGAGCTACTTTCATGCAAGATGGTAATCAAGAAGTTCGGAATTTTGGTAAAAGATTAATTAAAATGTTTATTAAACTTGATGATTTTGACGAAGTTCTCCAGTCGGAAGTAAATGAAATTCTTTTAAAACGAATTGAAAAAACGTTAATAACAATGAAGTATAAAACATGACAATTAATTTTAATTTTTTTAGTTTATTAAATTTATGCGATTTAAAAGTTGTTGTTAAATAATTTGTTTTAAGGATAAATGAATGCATTTTTTTAAAAAGTAATTTACTTTCTTATTCAATCAATAAAAAAAAAAAATGAATGAATTAGTTTAAATTTTTTGGCGCCTAAAAGAACAAACTTTTAAAAATAAAATGTTCTACTTCGCGATATTTTTTTTTTTAAAAGAAAAATATAGAGAAAAGAAATTTTTTACCAAATTGTTAAAAGTAAAATGTAAATTATAAGTGTTATTTATTAATTTTAATCATATATTTTTCCCCTCGAAATTGCTACAGTTGGCAATTCTGATTAAATCCGGTTTATTTAAAGCAGACGATTAAAAACATGGCGTCTATGATTCGAGGTGTTTTAAGAAATATTAAACCTTTTACGCAAAATAAAAAAATATTTTCCGATGTACGAAAATATTGTCAGAAGGTTACCGAAAATGGTAAAACAACACGTAAGTTTACACTTAAAATTATTTAAAAAATTATTGATGTATTTTTGTACGTTAACGTCGTATCCTAATTTTTGTTTATTTTTTATTTTTATTTTTATTTTTTTTTTAGCTGCCATATTAAATGATAAATCGGTTGCAATTTCACATCTGACAGATTTTGGAAAATATGTAAGTGAATGTTTACCCAAATATGTTCAAATGATTCAAATGACATCTCAAGGAGAATTAGAGATTTTGATAGCTCCAGAGGGAGTTTTACCTGTGATGCAATTTCTTAAAGATCACCATAACTGTCAATTTGAAAGTTTGGTCGATATTGCTGGAATGGATGTACCTGGGAGGGAATACAGATTTGAAATTATCTATAATTTATTGTCATTGCGTTATAACTCTAGAGTAAGGGTTAAAACATATACAGATGAATTAACTCCCATCGACTCTGTTTACGAAGTGTACAGGGCAGCAGATTGGTACGAACGAGAGGTATGGGATATGTATGGAGTATATTTTAAAAATCATCCAGACTTGAGAAGAATCCTAACAGATTATGGTTTTGAGGGTCATCCACAGAGAAGGGATTTCCCATTAAGTGGTTATGTAGAAGTTCGTTATGATGATGAAGTTCAAAGAGTTGTTTGTGAGAGTCTCGAGTTAACTCAAGAATTTAGAAAATTTGAACTTTCTAATCCTTGGGAACAATTTCCTAAATTTAACAAAAAAATCAATGCTCCAAAAGAGAATCCACCAACTGAAAATTGATAATAATTTTATTTAAAGTTTTACTTAATTAATTATATTTAAAAATAAAAGATTTAATCTTTTATGTTGTATAATTTTATTTTCGAGTAAGACGCCTGCTTTCGAAATTTTATTTAGGTTTAACACGATGAGAATTTCTTAGTATTAGATAAATAATTAAATAATAATAATATTTTTAATGATTTATTTAAATGAAAAGAAATTTAAAAAATTTAAACAGTTTAAAAAATATATATATATATATATTTATATTTGTAAAATAAATAGTCAATCTTTCTTAATACAAAGTTTAGAGGCAAAAATTGAAGAAAAATAAACACTCTTAATATGTCAAAAAACCAACAACAATTTTTACTCTTATTTATTAACCATTTAACTTAATTATATTTAACATAAATTGGTAGCAGTTGATAATTAATCAAAAAAAAAAAATTAAAAAAAGGGAAGAAAAAAGCAAAATCTAATTGATCCCTGATACATTTTGCAAAATTTTTTTCTTTACATTATCTCATTCTCATTGAAAATAAAATTCTGGGTTTTAATAGAGCATGCATTATTAACAATAATATATTTTTAATTACAATATTTAATTTTTTAAAAAAAAATTAAGCAAAAGAAGTTTTTTTAAAGTTTTTTTTTTTTTTACATGCTGCTTACATTTAATGCATAAAATTTATATAAAATTTTAAGCGAATATTTAAAAAGTTTTTTTTATTCGACATTTTTCAAGTTGTTTTGTATTTTTTTTACAAATTACCCAGAATTTTTTTTTTCTTTTTGATGAAAATTAAATTTGTTTATTTTTTTAAAAAAAACCAATATTTTAAATTATTTAAAAATAACAATATTAACAACAAAAATAAGCATGTTTATGTAACAAGAGATATCACATATTACACTAAATAAAGTAAAATATTAGTTCCCCCCCCCCCATTTTTTTTAGTTTTTTTTCTTCTCGAAAAAGTACAACAAATTTTAGTTTAGTACTGATAACATTTTCTTAAGTTTAACTGATATTAGATGAAGTTTTTATTTTTATTTTTATTTTTTTTTATGTATTTTGATATATTTAGTGATTTAATACGAAGGTAAGAAGAACAAAGTAATAAATTTTTTCCAAGTCTCAATAAAAAACGTATGTTGATTCGTACATACGAAACATTTTTATTTAAAGATGACAAATAATAATAATAATAATAATAATAAAAAAAGATCAACACGAAAATTAAAATTTAAATATATATATATATAATCCCTTCTCAAAAAATAATTCCCTAATAAATCTGTTTGTGTATATATCACAGATTTGTCGGAATATTTATATATTTTAACAAAGTTTTTTTTTTTATATAATCGACAAGTAGAAATATATATTATAGTTTAGGCGGCATTTATTATTTGCCTTTTATATATACATATTTTTTTTTGTAAATTGATCGCAAAGTAGAAAAATATACAGTGCTTTAGTCAATAATAATAACAAATGAAAATTTAAAATTTTTTTTTAGAGTCTCAAGATGGAGATGATTGTTCGGATTTTACAGAACTTTCAACGTGTGTCGAATGGTACTGTTGAAAACATGGAACGATGCAGAGATTAATCTGACACTCCGGACAATAATATTTAGTTTTACGCCTCAAAATCCTTCCGTGAGAATCGATTGTGTTCCAGCAAAAGTTACAACCCAATGCCGGACCTGCTCTCAACACCGGACAATGCCCAGATCTACTAACTTCGGCCGTTTCCGTAATGGCTTTTAAATCTTCTGCTCGTTGTTGAAGAATTAAAGAATTTGTTTTGGTTAAATTTGATTCAGAAAAAATACGGACTATGGGAACGGTTTCCATAACAATGGACGGACTGCTGGTTGTTCGCGAGGATTCTTCGGTTGTTGTCGATACACATTTGACAATGGTCGGTGTTTGAGAATGACGGTGAACGTAAACAGCTCCAGCTGGTATGGGGGGCGATTGTGAAGGATATGAATGTTGCCTTACAGGAAAATTTGGTTGCGGAACAGCCAATAAATTTGAACTGGATGATTGAAAAGGTGGAGAATGTGACTGAGATGAGGGAGTAGGCTCCGATCTTTGCCTTAAAGGTTGACCCGGAATGCTTAATGTCATTGTTGGAAAACTTGGAGAGCCGGGATCGCTATCTGGAGAAGTATGAGCATCGCTTTCCTTTTTGATTCGCTGTTGTCTCATTAAAAGCCTCCCTCTTTTAGTGCCAACTTTAACCTGGGCAAAGGTTGACACGGTAATATTTGTTTCTGTATCTGTTTTTACTGATTCACAACTGCTTTCTTGGGAAAGTCTACTTTCACGTGAAACTTCTTTTTCTACTTTCAGTGTCTGTTTTGTACTTTCTACCGACAATTGTTTATTTTCCAATGAACCTTGACGACTGTCATGAGATAATTGTCTACTTTCAATAGATATTTGACGATTTTCAAATGATAATTGGCGACTTTCGTTTGAAGCTTGTCTCTTATATTCTTCAGCTCCACTATCCTGAGACCCTTCTCTAGGTTCTGAATCTGTACTGTGTTGTTGATTACTGTTTCTTAACGATAATCGGCTGTGAGTACGCTGTCCGTCATTTGTGTGCTCTGTTTTTACCAAGGGTGAATGTACAGATGTTCCTTCATTTAAAAGTTCTTCAGATGTTTGTTCTAAAAAAATTTTCAGTTAAATTTAAAAAAAAAAAACTTAACAAGTAATTTAATATATTTGAAAAACTAAGGTTAAACCTGTTGAGCCAGATCCAGATCCAGTAGATGATTTTCTAAGTCTTTTTCTTTTCGAAGATGGCGACATTGGTGAAACGCTTCTTCTTATGTCTTTAACACCTAGATGTCCAACCAAAGGCTCAGACATACTTGGCATATCGGCAAGTCCTTTTATTTTAAGCATTTCAGCAATTTTTAATATAGCTGGCAATTGTTCTTGGGAAACATTGACTTCACCATAATACATAAAATCTACCATTGTTTTTAAATCACTGAATTTTATATCTTTTAAAATAACAATCGGATGTTGACAAGGATTAGAAGTAAACAAAGACTGCAAAAAAAAAAAAAAAAATTTTTTTAAATTTTGTATAATTTTTTTAATAAAAATTTTTAAAAATGGTTTTTTAGGGCATTTAATACCTGAAAATAGGCACTACAAGCTGACAGCACCACTCGATGTGCTTGAAGGTGTTTTCCTTCACATGCAAGAGTGACATCAACAAGTGTCTCATCGGTTAACAATGTTGTGAATACAGATATGAAATTGGGCTGATGATTATTCCACCTCAGGCAAAACTGCTGCATTGTTTGCATGCTAAACTGAATATAAGGTATTTATATAAAAATTTATTTCTATAAATTTTGATAATAATTGAATAATAACTAACAAAAAATAATTATTAATTCGTAATAACGAGTTTTTTTTTCAAAAGTAATAATTCAAAATGAAAATTTCACTCAGGGGCTTTTTACTAAAACATTAATTTCACCTTAAAAATATATTTAATAATAATAATTAATATGTTTTCTACCTCAAACACAATATTTTATTAGGTATTGTCGACTGAAAATTATCGCTTCCTACTCTTTTCTAACCAGGTTTCAACAAAAAAAAAAATTTTTTCCTTATCTTAAAAGCATAAGCTTAAAAACACAACCGAGAGGCGTAAAAAGTATGAAAATAAATAACATTAAAAATATACGATAGTAAACCCGGTGCTATAACTTCCATAATTAAATATTTAATATATAAATAAAACCACACAATATAATTAAAAATTAAAAATCAAGTTTTTTTTGTTATTCTATTCGGAAATAATATCAAAAAAAAAAAATTATCGTTTACAAATGCCCTGCATACGTCACTGAAGTAAATATTTTCCGTATAACATATCCCCATGAAGAGAATGACGTAATCAATAATGTTCCGCATGATGACATTTAAATAAAAGATTACCTTAGAGAAAATCAAAAACAAAAAAATCGTTTTCCTTTTCACTATAAAATAAACTATTAATTTAATCAACAAAAAAACAAATTCATAGTTATTTATAAATTTTAAACGTTATTTGATAACTACAATCGAATAATATAGAAATGATGACGCTAGGCAACTTTCTTGACGTCACTCGCCTCCACTTTTTTGGTTTTTTTTTTTTTTTTTGTTGTACCGAGTCAATTGACAAACTTTATGATAAATTTAATTTCGTTAAAACTTTTTATAAAATAAAACAATAGTTAAAATAAATATTTATTTTATTATTTTTATAACATTTGATAAATTTTATTATGGGATTTTACAAAAAAAACCAAAATAATATGTTTTTACCTGCATTAATTTACCAATAGTAGTAGTAATAAAATGGTGGCGTAACTGAAATTTGAAATTATAAATTGTGACAAAAAAAAACTTGTGTGGTTGCATATATATTTATAAATAAAAGTAAATAATTAATAAAAATCACTTTGGATGTTGATAAACAACCGAGGAAACAGGTGAGAGGAAATATATGAGTAAAAAGGATATATTATATTCTTGTACTAAATTACTAAACTCTATTTAAAAAAAAAAAAGTACCAATAAATAATTAATTTAGTACAAGAATTACAAAAAAAATTTAAAAATAGCCAGTTTTTTAATTATTTAATACATTTATTAATAATAAACCACTTCATTTTAAAAATATTACACAATTTTTATATTATTATTATTATTATATTTAATGAAAAATCATATATATATATATGGCGCTTTTGCATTATTAATCAAACAGAAAAGAAAAAAAAATTATAATTTTCTCACTAAAAACGAAATGATTTTTAATTAAATAATAATAATAATAATAATAATAATACCCGAAATAAATTTCTCATCTCATGTTTTTTTTTGGGGTAAAAAAAAAAAAAAAATTGAAAAGCATTTTCTCGCCACCTATAAGATGATAGGTTCATCAAAAATAGAAAAAAAATATTAATAATAATAATAATATTTGACAAACAACTACACAAAATAAACGATTAAACTTTACACAATCTTTGAAAGAAAAAAAAAAAAGAATAAAATATAATAATAATAATAATAATAATAATAATAGTAAAAAAAAAAAGTTTTCCCTTTTTTCTTTTTCTTTTCTTTTCTTGTTTTCTTATATATATTTTTTAAAATTTCAAAATATTTCTTAAATTCTACACTTTTGGCGAAAAAAAATTATGAATTAAAATAAAAAAAAAAAAAATAAATTTTAGTCAAACAACTGATAATTTTTAAATTATAATTATTGTAAATGATTTTTTTTCTCTTTTTTTTTTTTTCTTTTGCGCGCGCGAACGTTTATTTTTCTTATTAATAATAATAATAATAATTCTTTCTCCATGTTTTCAAATGACTTACAAACAAGTTTCATTTCACTTTTATAAGAAAATAACGTAAATAAACCAAAAAAAAAAAAGAAAAAAAGAAAAAAATGTAGAGCATTAATTTAATAATGCTTTTTACATTACAATAATTACAGTGACAAAAAAAAAAAAAAATTCTTACACATAAAATTAACGAAATAATTGTAAAAATTTTCCCTTTTTTTTTAAAATTATTCTTCTCCTTTTTCTTTTTTTTTTATATAGCAAATAGTAATAATAAAAAAAAAAAAATAATAATAATAATAACTCAAGCTTATAATCAAAATCTAAAAATTACTAAATAATAATAATAATAATAATAATTAAAAATAAACTGATTTTTCCCTTTCACGGTTATTTAAAAAAAAAAAAAAAAAAATTGAAAAAAAAAAAAATTTGAAAAAGTAAAAGTAAAAGTAAAATTCCAAGTTCAAATTTCATACGGCCAGAGGTTCGCCAATGTCGTTTTCTTGTTGTTGATTCACTTGTTTTGGAACCATACAAGACCTGGCGACAGATTCGAATAACCTGTAAACGTAAGACATGAAATAATTAGTAAAATCCTCCATTCGAAAATCCTAAAGAAGAACAGGAAGAAGAAGAAGAAGAGGAAGAGGAAGAGGAAAAAGAGGAAGAAAAAGAGGAAGAAGAAGAAGAAGATGAAGAAGAAAAAGAGGAAGAAGAAGAAGAGGAAGAAGAGGAAGAAGAGGAAGAAGAAAAAGAAGAAGAAGAAGAAGAAGAAGAAGAAGAAGAGGATGAAGAAGAAAAAGAGGAAGAAAAAGAAGAGGATGAAGAAGAAAAAGAGGAAGAATATTAATTACTTTTCAATTTCTGGAGCGCAGTGTACAAATTCGTGGTTCCAAAATTTATAACTCGGGTTTTTAATGAGTTCGATAAAAGTGATCAAGAGTCCCCAGGGATGAGGACGATTCACAATGAGTCTTTCTAATAAAACCCTCGTTATTTGCTCTTGAATCGACTCCGTGTTTGACTCCGCAAAAAGATACAATAGTGTACAACTGAAATAATGCGTATGAATATTCGGATATCGAAGCTGATTAGCAATCGCATTTAAAAACAAATATCTCCCTGGAAAAACAAATTAGAGGAATTTAATTTTTTTTAATTATTTAACATCAACCAAGACTCGACGTGTTCAAAAACAAATTCACACCTTCAGTATCCAAATCAACTCCTAAATTCTGGAAAATATCCATGTGAGCCGAACTTGCGATCGTCGACATGTTTGGTGTCAAACCTTTGCTCCGAATGTGTTGAATCGCTTGAGTTCCCACGTAGAGAACCAAAGCGTTCATCAGTGGAATATTGTAACTCATTCCTGGTTCGTTAGATATTTGCAAATTGCTTCTGAGATCAGATAAAAAGGTAACAGGCGACCGCTGTTTCAGGTACGAATCAAGATCTTTTTTAAATGAAATCGGAGTGATCATGGATGCGTAATTGGATAGTATCTTTGGCGGTATCGTTATTTCGGACAAAACTTCCACTCTTAAATTGGGAGTGAACGGATCGGGTAATCTCATGTTTCGAGGATAAGCGGACAAAATCAAATTTCTCATCTGGAAAAAAAATTTATTTTCTTTTTAAATAACGTACACGGCCGCACGTACGCACGTGCGTACCAACTCAAATTTTTTTTTTTTTTTGTCACCTGAATGCAATTAGATGGTATCACGTCGCAAAAAGCGTAGTGGTAATCGCAAAGAAACTCTGGGAAATCGTGTAAAAGTACCAAAAGGACTCGTAAAGTTCCTTTGTACAACATGGTGACGGGTTTTGCCATTTCCGCATTTCTCAAAAACGGAGCCAAGAATTTGAACAAATCAATCAAAAGTTGCGAATACATGTTCCAACCCTTAAAAATATTAATAAAGGGTAAATTATTTACACCGTTAGAAAATAAATAAATAAATAAATAATTTTAAAATTACCTTTTGCTGAGGGGTAAGAGCTAATATTCGTCCGATAAAAACTCTGTGAGAAATCAATTCCAACCATGCGTACGCAAAACCTGGAGCTTTTGTAGGTCTTATTAAGTGCATCACGTGACAATAAGATGTCAAAACCTGTCGTGTGAAAAAAACAAAAAAAAAAAAAAAAAAAAAACATTTAAAAATCCATTCAATTACTTTTTGCTTTTTTTGATTTTTTGATTTTTTGATTTTTTTTTTTTTTTTTTGTAGACCTCGTACGGTAAACTTACAGCCAAACAAATTTTTTAGCAACAAACAAAACAAAAAAAAAATTTATTTTCATCATTTTACTTTCACTTTCTTGATATTTATTTATTATATTACTTTCATCCGCGAACAAACGCAAACTATTGGGGGGAGAAAAAAATAAAAAAATAATAATAATATTGAAAAGTTTAGTTTATGATGATGATGATGATTAATTAAAAAGTAATTTTGACTCTTAAAAACCTGAAAATTTTTATTCGAAAACCTTAAAAATTTACGAAAATTTTACAACTAACAATTTTAAAAAAATAAATAAACGTGACAAACCTGAAAATTGATAGCCTCTAACAAAGGCTCGGGTTGATTCAATTCGAGGAACAATATTATGTAAATTCTTTGGTAGGGTAAATGATGGAATTCGGTACCGCGAACTTCGTGATCCAACAGCAAACACCCGGTCACGATTCCCAATACTTTGTTTAATAAATTCATTTTTGTGCTGTTGTTTCCAGAATCTCCGCTGTGTTTGACTAGTAAAGCAATCAATTTGCCAAAAGCATCAAACGTGCGAAAGCACTTGGCTCGAACCAAACTCGGAGAATTGGGCATTTCACTCAGCGTTCGGTAACACATGTCGACGGAAAATTGCGTGGAAATTCGGAAAAATTTTGTTATCAATTCATCCGTTTTCAATATTCCATGGTAATTCATCTGGAAAATTCAGAAAAAAAAAAAAAAAAGGTAAATTTATTGTAAAGAACAAGTTCAAATAATTCCGAAATGAAATTTTTTTTTTTTTACCTGATGCACGAACATGTTAAAAGACTTTCCTACGTCACGAGTACTGTAGTAAACGTGTAACCAATCCCTTAACAAGAAATCAGTTTTTTCAGGAAATCCTTGAGGATCGTCGTATTCCCTTTGCTAAATTAATAAATTAAATACAATTTATTTTATTTTCCAAACAAACATTTATTGAAATTATTTTTCAATTTTTTTTTTACTCTACTGATACTTACTCGAACTTGCATAATTCCAGAATGAATGTGACCCAACGGTCCGGGAGGAGCCAAATCGGTTAATGTCGTCGGATCGTGAGTTGCTCTCATGGCTTCAAGTAAATTATTAAGTCTGAAATAAAAATTCGGGTAAGTTTAAATAACAAACATTTTTTTTTAAAACGTAACCGTTTAGAAATCAAAGAAATAATAATAATATTATTATTATTATTATTATTATTATTTTTTTTTTTTAGGCCTAATAAAAAACGATGAGGAATCATCTGGTCGACAACTTACTGATTAAAATTGACCAAACCAGAACGGATCAAACAATCTACAGCTTCTAAATTGTAACGCCATTCTTCTCTGCATTCGAGCAAACATCTCGTTATGTGCTTATTAGTCCATTGAACTCCGTACATTCTGGGATCTTGAAGACCTTTGAGAACTCGGAGATGAGCTTCTCTGAATCGTAATGTAAGATCGGGATCAACGTTTGACATTTGAGGAACTCCGTCTAGGAGACCTTCGACGGCCTAGAAAAAAGTAAATCAATCAATCAATCATAAGTAAGTACAAAAATGAATAACGCTAATAATTATAAGAGTTAAAATTTACTTTTTGAAGTAATGCCAAAGCCGAAGTTGGGTCTCTAGACCTTTTTGCAATGAGTAAGGCATCTCTTAAACTTTGTATTGCTGCTATTTGAGGATTAGCGGTAGCTATGACTCCGGGGGTTGCCAAAGCATTTTGGAAACATAAATCTAACTCTGACGCTAATTTATCATACAGAGGACCGATTTCATCGTTTTGATACGCGATTTGAGTCGGATTACTTGTTTGAAAGGCCGTAACCGTATGAGATTCCTGCTATTAAAAAAAAAAAAAAAGGAAAAAATTTATAAATAATCGAAAAATTAAATTAATATCTCTCTTCGTGGAATCTGTAATGTAAAAGGAATATATTTGAAAAAGGAAAGATAGAATAAGGAAATTTTCTGGAAAAAGGAAATACCTTTATGAATTGGATAAATTGAAGGATTTGTTTATGATTCTTCGGGTTTTTCAAACATTCAAATACATCATTTTTGTATGAACAGGTTAAAAATTCTTCCAGAGATGGATAACATAATATCTCACTATTATCCAGATCGTTTTTACAAGGGTGAAATAATTTTTTTGAATATAAAAATTTTCTGTCGCTTTCTCCGAAATCCATCTAAATATTTAAACGAAGACATTTCAAAAAAATTCAGTTTATTTTTTATTTTTTTTTTAAATAATTGTTTACCGAGTAACGCCGTGAGTAGTTAATTAATTTCGAACAAAAACCATTTATCGTAATGATGATAATAATAATAATAATAATAATGAAAAATAAACTTACGGAAACAGGTTTCGGTATGAACAAAGCAGTATCTCTATCTGACAGTGGCAAAAATCCAGGAATATTTCGAGCAAAAAAATCATAAACAATCATTCTTTGACTATTAACTCCTCCTACTTTAAGTCGAATTTGTTCGGGCATTCTTTCAGCTTGATATGTAAGAACTTGAGAATCGCAATATCTTCTACCTTCGTTTCTCGCTATTTTACGTAATTCGTATTCCTGAAAAAAAAAATTTACTCAAATTATAATATCGTAGCAGCTCGAATTATCGTCGTTTTAAAAAAAGGTGTGTGTGTGTGTGTGTGTGTGTACGAACCGACAACAATCTTTTATCAATTTCGGGAATGGCTTTTTCAATGGCGGCCTTTTGTATAAAAGCACAAGCCAATTCCATATTGTCTTCGGCAATGCTAGTCGCAACCGAATCTGCCAATTCACGTTGCTGAGGAGTGGCACCTTGCAAGGCGTTAGCAAAAGCAGTTTTCAAATTTGCACTTATTGAAGTTATCATGTGATCTCTACAGGTAATCATAGCCATGCCCGCGGTCAAATTTCGAACCATGTGATGGGCAGCAATTCGCATACGTGATTCGTCTGGATCAACCGCAAAATCTTGTTTTACAACATATTCGCAAGTGGAGACGGCAATTTTTATCGAGCGTTCTACCACCGGATGAATCCAATCTTGCACAGCTCTCTCGACGGCACTAACGACGAGTTGCTTCAAGTGAGGGTGAGCTTGAAATAACTGTAACTAATACAATTTTTTTTATAACACCCATTACTTTTACCTATATATATATATATATATATATATATATATATATATATATATAAACATTTGTATAAAAAAATTACGAGTAAATCAAATTACTTGGCTGTTTATGGTGATATGAGGAGTTAAATTAGAAACGCTAGACACATTCAAATCCATGTAATTAAAACGAGGTTCTGGTGGTCCGGGAGGGATATTTGACATGGGGGTCGTCGTTGTTGGTGCCACCGAAGTTGCTGGCGCCACAGTGGTTGCATTTGTGATTTCATCAGCATTCGATAATACGTTACTCTGAGAAGCTGTTAAGTAATAAAACGTCAGAATATAAATTATTATTAGAGCAAATGAGATTTTTTTGTTATTAGTAGGTGAGCCGTACTTACTAACTTCCACAGTATTATAGCGGAAAAATCCAAAAAGTTAAAATTAATGATTTTTGATCTTGGAAACGAATTGTAATTTCCATTGTTAAGAATAAAAAATAAAAAATTGCAATGAATTACTGTTATGAAACAGCCTAAATGGCTGCCGATAAATTTCAATTGTTTTGATGACAACGGTACGTTTTAAAAAGGGAATATTTAAAGTTCTAGAACAAGCTCGGTGCCGAGAGTAGTGTAAAAAAAAAAAAAAAAAAAATAATAAATATACAAACCAGTTTGTGTCTGCAGTTGCGATGGAGCACTTTGTTGATTTTCTGATTTTTTGCTCGGATGACTTAATTGGTGCTCCAAAAGTTCCAGTTGTTTTGGATCCTTCAAATATCCCGAGGGTTTTAATTTTTTAACGTCTATATCCAAATTTTTACATAAAACTTCAATTTCAAATTTCAAGTTCAATTTTAAATCGGGTTCGCAATGAAGTTCCGACAATAAGTTCATAATTGCCATTGTCCAAGGATTTGTCGGCTTGAAAATTTTGCTTTTCGCGCATGATTCTAAAACTTTTGCCACAAAAGGAACGACGTAAAGCAATTCTTGTTGACCCTTGTGATAGGCTTCGACGAGTAAACTTTTCACATCGATATCAACAAATAAAATAGGTTGATTTCGACCCAATGTTAACATTCCTAACCAATGTCCCAAATTTTTTAAAAGCGACCTGTCGGAAAAGTTAGCTATGCCTTTGTCGCTACGCAACAATACTTTTATGTTTCGGTACGTCTCGCGTAACACCATACGATTCACTTCTGGAATTTTCAAGACGTCCAGAAAATTAGAGTACAATACGTGAAAATTTAACTCGATGCTGGCTCGTTTCATGACGAGGTACTGAGACATCCAAGGCCAGTATTCTTCTGTCACAAGTTCTCGCAATTCGTCGCATTTCGATTGTAAATTCAATTGACTTAAATTGTTGAATATGAACGCAACTTTATCCTGTAAGTCAAATTATAATTAAATTTAAATTTTTTTTTTTAAACATTGTGTTAATATTTTACTTTTAAAAGTGAGTAAAAATTACAAATATTGAAATCGAAATTTACCTGCATGGTATCAGGTGGAGCGGTCATTTTTTCTTCTTTTTCGGTCGCAACCAGGAGTGTATCTATATTTGTAGCGTTTGCTATGGATGGACGAAGAGGTAGAGACGACGTGGTAGTCACTTTACTAATAGTGGTAGTTGTAGTCAGAGTAGTGGTTGTCATGGTTTTATAAATGGTAGTTGTTTGTCCTAAACTTTGCTGCAAAATTGCCGTAATAGCAGAAGGTAAAACTTGACCTTGTGGTCGGTTCGGAGGCTCTTGCGATTGCAGTCCGTACTCTACATACTAATATTAATAAAAAAAAAAAAAAAAAAATTAAATCGAGTAAATAAACCTGTCAGGATATTTAAAAAAAAAAAAAAACATTTACCTCAATCAAATGCGCTGGAAAATCACTAAAATGAGGGATGTTAGCAACGTGTTCACAATATTTTTGAAATTCTTTCAAACGAAATTTAAATCTGTCGAGAGCGGCAATCCCGAAAAAATACATTTTACTTCCGTAAGGCTTGCGAAGAGCATCTAAGACAAATCTTAGAGCAAGACCCAAAATCATGTAGCTAGGTACCAAACCTCTTTCAATAATGCCTCCGAACAATTGAGCGGTAATATGTAATTCTTTATCTGGATATTGAGGGAAAAATCTGTATTCCTCGAATAGGTTTTTCAACATACAATGAAATACTTCCTAAAAATCAGAAAATCAGTATTAGGTATTTTGGAATGAATTTAAAGTAATTACAAGAGAAAAAAAAATGAAAACCAACTCTTTCTCTCTTATTCTGAGACTCCATAAATTTTTTAAGCATTTCTAATACTTCTTCGATTGTAAGAGTAGGATGAGGTGGATGATTATATATTCTCTGAAAATAACTGTTAGCTTCTTCTTCTACTTCTTTAGACACGGTTTGCAGCATGTCTCCAAAAAGGCTGGGTGTTTGAGCTTTTTCGACTCCCGGCTGAGGTATACGAGCAAGGGCTCCAATGGTATTAACATTTACAAGTGACGTAGCAGTGGGTACCACTTGTGGAGCACCTACTGGATGCTGAAGAGCAGATCCTAAAGGTATGATAGGAAAGGGACTTTGTGACGGTCCAGCACCAATCAATCTGGAAGGAGATCCTGGTGTCGACACTAAAGGTCCCAAGCTAGCTGGCAAATTAAAAGCCGAACTGCTAGGAGGCGCCATTCCAAGTCCCATTCCAGCCAAACTGCTTCCCAAATTTGTTATAGAATCAACTGGTGGAGTAGGAAATGGATTGAAAGCTTGATCCAAACCACGATGCCTCAACACTCCAGGAGGAGGTTGCCTTGAATTATTAATCAAAAGATTACAGTTTCCAACCATTGCCAGGATGGCATCTGACAACTCTTGCGATACGTTTCGAGCACAAACTTGGAGAACAGCAAGCATAGTTGCAAGAGTTTCATGAGGAAGTTGAGCTGCTTTCGGGATGTTATCTTCTTTTACAGCTCCCATGATGCGCGGGCAACGTCTTTGCAGGAATTTCACACAGGCGGATACAAAAGGTTCACCATGTTCTCCACTTTTGTCGGTAAGCCATTTATCTAATTTTAAATATCCCCTTCGAGATGCCAAACAGGCTAAGTCAATCACAAAAGGAAATGATTGGGCATTTAATAGTAAAGATAGAGCCTTGAGATCTTGAGCTACATCTAAAATTCGTGACAGTCGAGTTTGATCGTTGTCTCCTCTTAGGTACCACTCAGCCATCGCGTGCATAATAATAGGTTTAATTGAAATGTTGACACAATGCCATGCATGGTGAAGTATAATAGCTGAATTTGGATGATTTCCCAAAAATATTGGCATTAGATTAGTAAGTAATTCTTGCCTTAAAACGGTTAGAGGAGGCTGAATTTGCAATAAGCCAAGTACTATGACATCAGGGCAATGATGAACTGGAAATTTAAATAACTCTTGCACTTGGCTATATAATCCTCTGTCAGACAGGTAGAGTAACGTTTCAATTAGATCTAAGGATCTCCAAGTCGTGATTTCTTTATTGTCACTTTCCGGAGTAGCTTTTAAAATATCCACAGTTACAGAATGATATGGATAATCTGCAAAACTAAAAGTGTCCGGATTCTTCAAAATCTGCATTATTAATGAGTACTGACCATCTGTATTCTTCCACTTCCGATAAAACAATTCAATCGGGAAAGGTTGATACAAAACACCGAACATTAAACGTAACCCACTAAATAATAAGTTAAAGCCTTGCCGGTCTTTGATCAAAAAATCAGGATTATCCAGTTCGGAAACAACGTCTCTCCAAGATATATTTGGAGATAACTCTTTAACGGCTTGTATAAAATTTTCCATATTCCATGTTGTAGGATGATTTAAATCATTCGGAGTTTTATCACTTTTTTCATTACCCCAAAAATTGGGTGGATTTTGTAAACTTTGTAAATTTATTTGATCTCCCAAACCGGTATGAGACCGAATCATCATGGTTATAACACGAGCAACGGCTCCCGGGGGCAAATCTCGAGCACTAAAATTTATAAGATTGTTTTTACACTCTTCAATTGAAGAGCAAAAATTATATCCCATCTCCATAATGAGATCAGGCAGTGAATTTTCTAAAATATTACTGGCCATTATTGTTGTTTCTTGATTAATTTTTTCCATTGGCAAATCCGGTCTGTTCGGATATAACAAAGGCGCTAAAATGACAGGCACGTGTTCACGCGGGAAGTCTCTTTGTAAACGCTTCCAAAAAACAGTTTTTGTTTCAACACTGATTGAAAATTTATCTTGAGTTAAACTGGTTAATATTAAATGCAAAACTTCAGGCGTCGTATCGTGAAGTCCTCCTTCCTGTTGTCTACTACTTGAAGTTTCGGCGTCAATATATGACCCAATAAGATCAGGCAACTTTTGCCTAGTAAACTGAACAGACAGCTTTTGAAATTCAGGATTTGAAGAATGTACTAAAGCTAAGCCAAATACCACTTCTTGAACTGGTGTCAACTTAAGAATTTTTCGTAATTGTCCAAAAAAGTGAGGGGTTGGTTTTAAGGTCTGAAATCGATTAAAAACACAAAAATAAATAAAATTAATATATAGTAATAATTTTCAAATTTTTAAAAAACATTTTAGTATATATATATATATATTAATTAACTCTTTTATTAAAGTTTTCACTTTTTCTTTTTTTCCATTAGGTTTTTTAAAAATAATTTTAATGGCAAACATAATTTCCCCTCAAATGCAACTTTTACATTTTCTTAAAATATTTTATAAATAATTTAAAATAAAGAATACCTTTTGATGATGTAATGGATTATCTACAGCATAGCAAACATGAGAAATCAATGTAGGTTTTGATATGAGATTGGCACATTCTTGAATTAGCAGCTGAATCTGAAGACAATCTTTGCTGTTGCCGTTGGTTTTTTTAGTTCCCTCAGTGCTCAAATCAATGTGGGAAAATAGGCAACGCAATAAATGCCGATCAGCTTCAAGACCGTGAGACAAAACCAACTGAAAAAGGAAAAGTTTACTAAATAAGTTTAAATATTGTAAGAATGTAATATAAACAATATTTCTTTGAACAGATAACACTGTGGTAACTTATTTCAATGATATGTATTATATTAAAGAATTAATAAAAAATTTATTCTAATCTATTTGAATTCCAAGCCATAATAAAAATTTAGGTCAAAGCATATTCAATTTATAAAATAGCAAAACTATTTAAAATTACAATTTTTAAATATTGAAAATAAAATAAAAAAAACAATAACTTTATGCTAAAACTATTTTAAGCATAATAAGAAAAATAAGCTAGCCTAAAATCGTTAGTTTTAATATTTAAGAAAGTAAAAAAAAAAAAGCTCAATAATTTGCAAATGATAAAATATTTTAAATAGATAAATTTTATATTCATCAAAAGATAAAAATAATAAATTTTAGTGAACAAAGAGCCTTCATTGGGCAAGTCACCATCTGTTAACAGAAACTCAAACCTTCAAGTACTTACATTGGCTAGTTCCTGAGTACTATGTTTTAGGTTTTTCTTTGACAAATTTGCCACCAAATAAGTTATTTGTGACAAAGTAAATGATAACGAATCCAGGTTCATAGTTCCATGCGTTCCATGAATACATTGTCCAGCAGTAATATACGATAAGAACGCCTGAAATGCATGCACACCCACCGCTTTAACAATATAAAAAAACCCTCGCCCTCGGTCGTTTGCACAATAACACTTGTATCTATTTAAAAATTTAAATCCTCTTTAGTACCAAAAAACTATTTTTATTTGAAAGTGCAAATTAGGTATACGTGGTTCATACTGATTATCACAGTAAATTCAAAGCACAAATCTTTTTTTTCACTTCCGAACTACTATCCCGTTTTACGAAGCATTTCTCAGTGCCAACACAGTGATCCTTCGTAATTAATAATCACAGCCTTCTACTTTCGAAGGTAAGCGCAGTTGTGGCGGCTGGAAGAACTATCTTTACAGGGCCGCGTAGCCGTAGAGTAATTTTTTGTAAAATGTAAATACTTATACACTTATTTATTTATTTATTTATTTGATACCGGTCAACCAAAGAATGATTTAGTATTATTACTTTTATTAAAAATGAAGTTTTCATTTAAGTTCATCGATGTCTCTGCCCGAATGGGCTGTATATCTGACATACAGAGGCTACCAGAATTTAAAATGGAAACTCCGCATGCTTTATTGTATACGAAAGTAAGTCAACGAAGTACAAATTAATTGAATAATTTATAGAATTATAATATTAGACTTTTCTTTTTCTGTTGTTTTTCATCCCTTTTTACACAAATGACAAATAATTTAATTATCCTAATTTTCTAAATCTTTTAATAGGTATTTCAAATTGATGACTAATTTGACAATTATTTTTTTTAGGAATTACCCAAGAAGTAATTCTTAAAAATTTTGTTGACTTGAACTTTTTTTTCATTTTTTTAATAATTTTTATTTTGTTTCAGAGTGGAACAGTTCCTCATCTCACTCCAGATATTATTGAAAACATAACTAGTGAAAATTTAGGTCTGCACATTCCCATATCTCACATAATTAATATTAGAGATAGAATTAAATTAAGTAATGACAAGATTGCAAAATTTATTGGTATGAATGAATTTTTAACTTACTGTTCCATAATAAATCCTGGTGAAAAAAGAAAAGAAGGTTATCATGAAAAAGAAAAAATTTCATTTTGGACCAGATTTGGAAGAAAATGTTACTCAGCTGCAGAATATATGGAAATAATTGAAGATTTAAAACCAGACATGTTTTTAATGTTAGCTGATGGAGACACAGATATAAATAGCTTCAAAAAAAGAAATGTGAAATCTTATCAAAATACAGCTTTATTTTTTGATAAGTGTTTAGAATACTACAAACAGTCAGAAATATTAAAAGAAAGTTATATGCTTGCTGCTGTTGAAGGTGGTTTTGATCTTAAACTTAGGGAAGAATGTAGCAAAATAATTGGTACAGGTCCAATTTTTGGTGTTGTAATTGATGGTTTGCATGATTGCAGTGAGCATGTTGCAAACATGAAATTCAGTGATATTAAGCCAGCATTGGATGCCAGTTTGGTAATTTTTTTACTAATACATTAATTATTATTATTATTATTATTAAGAGTACTTAATTAATTAAATTATTTCTTTTAGAAATATATTCCTGTAGAAAAGTTAAGGATTATACATGGATGTTGGAATCCTAGTACAGTATTAGACTTAATAGATTATGGTTTTGATTTGTTTGATTCTTCTTATCCATATTTTATTACAGAGCAAAAAAGAGCTCTTATTTTTCCAAACAAAAGTGAAATCTTTTCTTTTTCTTACACAAATGGTTGTTATGGGGTTAACAAAATGCATGAAATTAACGGCAAAACGATAAAAACGAATTCAAATCAAGAATTAATTCCCCCATCGAAAAAAAAAAAATTAACCATTGTTCCAAAATATTACATTTCAATTTCAGATTCTTGGTAACCATCATCAAGTATTATTTTGTTTATTACTTTTATTTTTAAAATGGAAACTAAAAAAAAAAAAAAATTTTTTTACAGTTATGCTGATGACTTTTCTCCATTGTTGCAAAATTGCAATTGCCTTACTTGCAAAAATCACACAAGGGCCTACATACATCATTTAGTAAATGTAAAAGAATTGCTTGGATTAACTTTATTAAAAATGTAAGTATATTTTTTTTCAAAATTGTATAATGATTAAACTATTGATAATGATTATAGACTACATAAATCATTTGTGGTGATTAAACAATTGAAAAATTTGTAAAATGTTTCTTCCTTGGAATATACATATTTAAACTATAATCGACAAAAAATTTCTTTTTTTTTTTTAATAGGTTTTAAAATATTTATAAAATGATTTATTTTTTATTTAAATTTTATATTTTTTCAGACACAACATTCATCACTATTTTGAATTTCTTTCAACGATTAGAAAATCAATGTTAAATGGGAAATTCAATGAATTAAAAAAAGACTTTCAAGCTTGGGCTCATAATACTTAAAATTAGCTTTAACTTAGATAAAAAAAAAAAAAAAAAATTTTTTTATCTACTAAATCCTCGCCAAAATAATAAACCAAATAACCTAATTTATTTGTAACTTTTTTTTTTCTTTTTTAAACTAATAAATTAATTTGATACACTTAATATTAAAAAGTTTTTTTTTCTTTGCTTTAATGATTGTTTTTTTAAATATATATACATAAAAAATGAATTTAGGGATTCTATGTTTTGAGTTTTATTAGGTTGTAAATTAATGAATTTTTCGTTGAAAGAAAACAATTTTGAATGTTTACGTGGTGAGCCATTTTTGAATATTGACAAAAATGGCGTCAATTTTTACTCTATGGCACGTTATAAAAAATAATTTTCTGCTACAACTAAAATTTTTATTGAGATTTTACAATAAAAAATTAGCATTGTAGTCAATAATTTTCTATTTTGTGTTATTTAATAATATTTTTTACTTTAAATTTATTACTTTACAACTCATTAATTTTTATGCCTATTTTTTCGATGACGTAAAATATTTTTCAATAGGAAAAAAAAAAAATTGAAATGACAAAACTTGTTGTTAAATTTAAAATATTTTTACGTTAATAAACAGTTAATAAAATGATTTTTTTGTTTTATAAGTTTAAAAGATAGTATATGGTTTGACAAAATGAATTTTTTAGTTATTTTATTTTTTCTTTTCTTGCGTAATGCTTATGGAAGAATTCATAAATTGGAAATATTAGTAAGATATTTTATGTTGTTAATTTTTTTTTTTACTATAAAAAATGCATAATGTAAATCATTTATAACTACCTGATTTTATTTTATTTATTTATTTATTTTTTTTTTTTTTTTTTTTTTTAAGAATGATACGAGAAAATATATTCCATTAAGTACTTTTGGATTTTATGAGGGTGGTATACTTAATGTTAAAGTAAAATACTTTCAAAGTGTTCCTTTTAGAGAAAATGATGTGTTTGGGTTTTCTTTGGACAAAACGATGAGGTATATAATGAATCCATATTTAGATCATCATCAGGATAAATGTGTTTTAGAAAGATCTTTTGATAGTGGCGAAATGGGAGTAGGAGCTTTTAAAAATTCCATATATTTTGTAATGAATTTTAAGTCTAAAAGGTAAGTTGATATTTTAAAAAATTTAAAGTTAATTTTTATTATTATTTAATATGTTTATTATATCTAAAACTTTTTCAGCCTAATGATATATGGTAGAACACTTAATATGGTTAGAATTTTTAAAAATAAAGAAGAACTATATAATGCAAGTAATTATCAAAATTATCCCAATAATCTTTTATCCAATAATGGAAAATATTTTAACTCGAGAAATAGTAAAGCTCAAGTTTTGGTTCCAATGAAAATAGAAAAAAATATAAGTGCTGAGGTAAGATGTAATTGAAAATTTTGAAGTTTTAAACAAGTAACTAACATTAAAGTTTTTATAATATTTAAATGATTTTTAAAAATTTATTTTGCAGTTTTTAGTGTTCATTCCTTCAGAAGCTTCTCAAGGACTGTATAATTTGTATTTTCACAATTGTCCAAATTATAATAAAAAAATGGCTGTAAAAGTAGATTTTAAAGTGAGTAAAATTTTTTATTTTAAGTAAGTAAATAATTTTTTAATTATTCAATTATTTATATTATTTTATTTACTACATTTTAGATTGAAATAGAAGAGATCAATCAAAATAATTATTTATCCGCTGGGGAAATGCCTTTATCTGGTTTATACTTTATGATGTCAATGATTTTTTTCTTATGTGGTACATTTTGGCTTTACATTTTAATGAAAAGCAAGTAAGTAATTTTTTTTTAAAATGACAATCTACTAAATAAAACTCTCTTTCAAAATTTATTTCATTTATTTCAGGCATCCCGTATTTAAAATTCATTACCTTATGGTAGTTTTAGTTTATTTAAAATGTCTATCCCTATTATTTCACGGAATTCATTTTCATTTTATTCAAAGAAATGGAGAACATGTTGAAACATGGGCAATTCTTTTCTACATCATTTATTTGTAAGTTTTAATTAAAAAGTTCTATAAATGTATTTTTACACAAATTTTCGATTTAAAACGCTTGTTTTGTACTATTTGAAGGTTAAAAGGTTCCGTTCTTTTCACCGTAATTCTTCTTATTGGTACTGGATGGACTTTTATAAGGCGCGGAGATGCTTTATCAGAAAAGCACAAAAAAATTTTTATGATTGTGCTTCCTTTGCAAGTATTAGCCAATATAGCTAAAATTATAATCGATGAATCTGAAGAAGGAGATGCTGAACAGCAAACGTGGTGGGACATTTTTATACTAGTTGATATATTATGCTGTGGGGCTATCATGTTTCCCGTAGTTTGGACAATAAAGCATCTACAAGAAGCTAGTTACACTGATGGAAAAGCAGCTATAAATTTAAGAAAATTAAAATTATTTAGACATTTTTATATTATGATTGTTTGCTATTTTTATTTTACTAGGATAATAGTTTATATATTAAAGGTAAAGCACACAACATAGTGACAATTATTTTTGTTCTAAACGTTTTATTATATATATGTTTGCAAATTTTTTAGATTACGGTCACATTTCAATACGAATGGTTGGATGAAATGTTTCGAGAGTTGGCAACTTTTGTATGTTTTGTCATAACGGGGTATAAATTTAGGCCAGCTTCTGCAAATCCATATTATCAAGTGCCTTCTGATGAGGAAGAAATAGAAACTTGTGTAATGTAAGTAGATTATGATACAACGTGATTATTTGTAATTTTTCATTTAAAAATTTATAACAAAATTTTACATTTAGTGTCAGAGAAGAGAATCTTCCAGAAGGATTAAAAAAAGTTAATAAATACGAACATTCGGATAATGTAAATATAGAGGAAACAACGCGATTCTTGGTGAATGAAACTTAAAAAAAAGAAAAACTGAATAATCCTTATGATCTCTGAGTGCCGATTTATTTTTTGTTGAATGTTACTAAAAGATAATTTCTTATGAAATATTTATAGTTTAAATTAACTGAAATAATGAGTTTTGAAGGTTCTATTTCACAACGAAATTCATTCCTTTATTAGGTTTTACTAATTGTATATATAAAATGCCATAAAAAAAATTTACATACGAATACATAAAAGTTTGTATTTACTTATATGCAATAATAAAGAATCATTACCAATTAGCATTTAGAGCTATAATAAAATATTTTTATTACTACATAAGATAGACTAAGAAGGCTTTAAAAAGTATATTTAGAGTAATAATTTTTTTTAAAATTTAAAACTGAAAATTAATACTTTTTTTTAATTTCAGTTATTATAATTTTAAAAATAAAAGTTTAAATACTCTAGTTATTTTGTGTTTATAAGGAATTCGGGGAAAAAAATATGTATATTTTAAAAGATTTTGATTGAATCATGCCAATAATATTTAAAAAATCATTTATTACCGAATGATAATTTTTTTTTTTTTTTTTTTTGAAATTAAGAAAGCGTCAAAATTTTTACTAATTTTAATTTTAATAAAAAATTAAAATAGTTTTATAAAATATTATTTTACATTTTAATAAATTTTAATCGTTAAAATTAATTTTTTTTTTAATGAATTCAATTTAAATTTATTATTTACAGTTTTTAGTATATAAAATATTTATTAACGACAACTAAATGCGCATTATGCAACATTCAAACGTAGTTCGCTTTACCAACGCTAGGGGCGCTTTCTTTTAATTATAGAAGGCTGTGATTATTAATTGCAAATGATCATTGTGTTGGCACTAAGAAATGCTTCGTGATATTGGGTACTTGTTCGAAGGTGAATTAAAGTTTTGTGCTATGATTTTGGTGTCATGTTCAGTACGAAGAATTTTTTCTTTATTTCCAATTTTAAATTAAAGTATTTTTTTTTTGTAAAAGAATTGATATAAATTCAATAAAATAGAAACGTGTGATTGTGATACGAACCGAGGGCGAGGGTTTCTTGTCGTATAAGCGGTGGGTGTGCATGAATATATTAGGCGCTCTTATCGTTTATTTTGCTAAAATATAATTTCCATTTTAAATAACTTCACGGTTATATAACTTATTTTTTTTTTTAATTATCGACATTAATTTTAATTTATTTATTGCCTTTGGTATCCCAAAATAGTAATTTTGCATAACCTAGACCTTGGCGCCAAAGTACAACGGTTTTCATAAATGTCTGCACACTCAATGTCAAAAAACAGCAGCATTGCATTTAAATTAAAAGCTCAATATTTCTTAATATCGTGTATGACATCTCGAAGGTTGTCCTAACGAATTAAATATAAAAATGGTGTGATTATTTCAGGAACGTTATGAACGCATATTTTAAATTTTTTATTATTGATTTTTGTAATAATATGTTACTGAACTGTAAAATTATTTAACTTTAGTGTGTAGTAAGAAAAAAAAAGAAAATATGGCTTCAGTGAAATTAAATGCACTAGAAAAAAAGGACTTGGACAAATTCATCAAGTTTTTAGCACTAAAAGCAGCACAAATTATAGTACAATCAAGATTAGGAGAAAAAATTCAAACACAATGCAAATCTCATTTATCTGGCACCGATTGGGTAAGTTACATATATATATATATATTTTAAAATTAAATTTATTTAAGTAATTAAGACAATTTCATAAAGTGATTATTACGATTATTAATACATTATTAATAATTTTATTTTATAATATTATTTTTTACTAATTTGAGTTACTTTTTTTAAATTAATGATGCAAAACTTTTTAAATTTACAAATCGATTGAATTTGATTATTAATTTTTATAATTTTATAATAGCACGTTTATTACAAAGTAAAGAATTTTCTCTTTTTTTATTTATCGTTTAGTTTTTTCTCATTAACATCAGTAATAACATTGCATTTTGATAAAAATATTATTATTACTCAATACAATTACATTCATTATTAAAATTTATATTTTACACTGGTACGATTTCATTCAATGCTTAATACTTGTATTGTAAAAAAACAAAAATTTTGTAAAAATAATTTTTTACGAATTAAATTTATTGTTAATAATTGAATAAATGTTAAAAATTATAATTTAACATTTTTCATAATTAAATTCATGACAGTTATAGAGTCTCGACAAACTCCAAAAATTGAAATTATTATTTTTTTAAAATGATTAAATAGAGAAAATTTCGTTATTTCTATTTAAAATCTAACAAAAAAAAAAAAAGTGATTCCTATTGAACGTGTAAGCAGAAAAAATTTGAACTCATAAACATTTATCAGTGAGAAATTAGGTTCGTTTGTTACCTGAGGGAAAATGACAAATTGATAATAAAATTATATTTTGTTATTTTCATACCAAAACTAAGTCAAACTTTTAAACTATCTAATACTTTATTTCCATTTCATTATTTTAGTTATTAAAAGTTTTAATGATTTTTTAAATCATAAATTATTACCTGACTGAAATTTTAAATTTTTGTAATAATACAACATCTTTATTTACAGCAATGATAAGAATTTTTCAAATTTTTTGTCTCATTAAGTTCTGTTTTCTGTTTTTTTTTTTTGTTGAAAACTTTAGTAATCATTCAAGTGTCGTTGGATTATATATATAAAAAAAAAAATTTTTTTAACTATTGAATGTTGTTTAGCTTAAGGATTATAATAACCCTTTCGAAGAAAAAGACTCTTGCATCTTTTTTTTTTTGTCACCAAGTTGTTAAGTTTAAAAATAAATTTTAAACGATGAAGTGTATTTTTAATTTCGATGTGAATTAGTAGTAGTAGTAGTAGTAGTACAAAAGTTTAAAAATTTTTCTTTTTAATCTATAAGATACAATACCACCATCAATAGGAGAGGAGGAGACTGTGAATAATCATTATGATTAGATAGACATTTTTTAAGAGGGAGACAAAATTTGAATGGCAGCTGCTCCCTTTTTGATTATCTTACGCAGGTCAAAAAATTAAAAAAAAAAACTTTTTTAAGCGTGATGTTCATGAAATAAAGATTTCTTTTAGTTAACTTTAGTATTAAGTTTTTAACAAAAACTTTTAGTATTTTAGGAAATCAATAGTCCGTTTAAAAGGTTCAAAAGTTACTCTTCTTGTTATTTTTTTTACAAATTAAATGTAAACATATAGTAAATGATGAAAACGTAGAACGATTCGTTAAAAAAAAAAATTTTTGTTTTTTTGTTGTTGTTGTTGTTTGTTGTTTGTTGCGAGAGCTTAAAATAAAAATTATCATTAATTCATAGTCTAGACGAAAAAATTTGTTGCTTTGAGGTAGAATTTTCACAGAGATAAATTTTTTTTCGTATGTTTTGTTATGTCACGGGTTTTATCTTTTAAAATGTCGAAGGAAAATTATTTGCAACCGATTTCACGCAATTGTTTTATTTGTTTATAATTCAAGCGTAGTTTTTACCCAAAGATGACTGTTGAACTTTATTTGATAACGTATTTGTTTTGTTTTTTTTTGACAATTTTTTATAGTTTAAATTTAATTTTGATGTTTAAAGGTAGCCATCAAATTAATGATTGAATTTATTGAAGCTTTCTCATGTCTCACTTTCGTAGGTATATAAAATTATTTTTTTATCGGTGATTTTTACAATTTTGACACGGTTGAAAATCAACGGTCGTAAATAATCCGTGGATGGTACCTGTTGAAAAATAAAATCCGTAAAAAATAATAAAATTTAAAAAAAAAAAAAAAAAAAAGATGAGTTCGTGCAAAAAGAAATAAAAACACAATAGGAAATAAGCTTGTTTGAATGTTTAGGAATAAATTGTTTTGAAAATAATTTTTTTTTTTTTTTTTTTTTTACTGGAAAATGATTTTTCCGCATGAAAAATTTTTTTTTTTTTCCCACTTATTTTCGACATTTTCGCACTTTGTAACGAAATGATAAAAAATAAGAAATTATATTTTTACAACTAGATAATCGTAGTTGATTTTAATCTTTTTATTTTGATGTAATTTTTGTATAAAATTTTACGGGACGCCTTTAGCAAGAGCTGTAAAATTTAGTTTAGAAACTTTCTCTAAAAAAAAATTCCGAAAAAGATAAAAAAAAAGTGTGTGTGTGTGTGTGTGCGTGCGTGTGTGCGTGCGTGCGTTTTTTTCCAGCTTGTTAATTTATACGGGTTTTGAAAAAAAAAAAAAAAAAATGTCCTAAATTTACAATGCCATGAAATGAATTTATTCATTTTTTTACTCTAAATAACAAAAAAAAAAGTTTTAAAAAATTTTTTAGACGAAATTTATATTTTTTTGTTATTATTATTATTTTATAATCTAAAAAGACAAAACCGTGCGACCGATTTTCACGTCACGGATTAAACTCTGACTTGTAAAATAATATTTATTGACACAAGGAAGCAAGGATTTTATTTGTTCTAGGAAGTGATTCCCCCCCAAAAAAAAAAAAAAACCGATAGTATTTGTTACGTCACGGCCGTTGGTTGTTGTTGTTGTTTTTTAAATAAAAAATCAAATATCGATATAAAAGATAAAAATTTGGAGAGGTGATATTTTTTTTTTTTTTTCCCGTTGCCGAAATATTGAAATTTAAGATATTTTTTTTTTGTTAAATATCTTGACCCCTTGCCTTGGTTGTTTGTAAAAAAAAAAAAAATTACGTAATTTTTTATTTATTTATTTATTTTTTTTTTATGACACTTTTCATAAAAGTTACGAAAAATAATTTGTTTTTTTTTTTTTTTTTTTTTTTTTTCTCCTCAAATTAAAATTATTTTTTACTATTGCGATAATAATTATCCGAGTTAGGACGTGTGAAAAAAATTTTTTGTTAAAGATAATATGGATGAATGGTCGAAAACGACGTTTGTTCGTAATTATCACGTTTTATCAGGTAGTTATAATAATTTATAATAATTTTCTCTATTTTCTAATGATCAAAGGTCTTTGCGAAATTTCTTATAAATCACAGGAGGTTTCCGTTAGGGAATGAGTTTCGTCGTGACGATTTATTATTATTATTATTATTATTATTATTATTAATATTACGGGTATTGAAATTTCGATAAATATCATCTGAAGGGTTTTTACAAAAAAATAAAGGTATATGAATTAATCCCCGTATTTACAAAAAAGGTGGTATTTTAAAAGAGTAAATAAAATGGATAAAGTTTGAACCTTTTTAACGGAAATGACGTTTTTTTTTTTTTTTTAATACTTAAAATAGGTATTTAAAAAAAAAAAAAAAAAGGGAAAGAGATAGATACGCGAGTTGAGCAATACCATTTATTTATATCTTTACTACTACCATGGAGATTAGTATTCGCCATTTTAAAAACGTTACTTAATTCTTTTAAAATTTATTACTTGCATTACGACTTAAAAAAATAATAATGATGATGATGATGGTGGTAGTAGCAATAAATAATTAAAAAATTATTTCATTTTAATTCTTATGTATACTCGACGACCGAGGTTGTGTCGTGTGAGTAATTTTAAAGTTATTATCATAATTAAAAATTTTTTTTAAAAAATATGTCCTCTAAAGATTCTTGAACGATATCGTAATTTATTTTTTTTGTCGAACTTTATATCAAAAAATGGAAAATGTAGATAGATCTCGTGGATTTTCGAGTTTTTTAAATATTTTAAAATGTCGTAAACGATAATCAGATGTAAAATAATAACAATTAAAATGAAATTTTTTTAAAGCGCCAGAATTTATTTATTTTTTGTTATCACTGCTTAATCCACGTTGATAAAACCTAAAAAAAAAAAATTTGTGATTTATGGCAGAGACTCTTTTCAAATTGTGTGCAAAAAGATTGTCCATTAAATGTTTTTTTTTTTTTTGTGGATTTTCTAAAAAAAAATCAAATTAAAAAATTTCCGTAATTGAATTTTGGTGTGTTTAAATTCGTATAAATATAAAATTTCAACTATGCCGCCGTGATAAATGCGCAGTAGAATTATCTAGAAAACTGGTTTTGTAACAAATGTCAATAAATAAGTGAAGTGAGAAGAGAGAGAGAGAGAGAGAAAAAAAAAAGTTCAAAAATCATTTTTTTGATTTAAAATTGTCTGTCTGTCTGCACGCATTGAAAAATTATTATGCACGATCCATGTTTGGTTTATCAATATTAAATTTATTTATTAAATGGCGTTTTTTTTAAACCGCAAAACTATCATTATTTTTAGAAAAAAAAAAAAAAAAAAAAAAAAAAAAAACGTAAAATTGTAGGCACATTTTTTACGTAACTTTAAAAACGTAATATTTACCGGTAAAATAATCCGTTAAAAAATTTTTTTTTTTAACGAATCAATATCAATTTTTGGATGACACACTTTTTTTTCCTTAAAAAAAAAAGAAAAAATGAATTTTACGTGGGAAAATTAATCGAGCTCTCTCATTATTATTATTTTGAAAAGCCAAAAATAGAAAAAA
>NW_002987867.1:878883-885874 GCF_000006295.1 Pediculus humanus corporis | reverse complement strand
CGTAATAATAATAATAATAAAATGCTTGAATGGCTTGAGAGGTCGCCGTCTTTATAAAGAGAGAGAGAGAGAGAGAAAAATTATGCGTTTTTTTTGAAAAGGAGGGAAAACACGACGTTTCAACAAAAAGTAGAAAGTTGAAACAGAAATTTTTCTCTCTCTCTCTCTCTCTCTTTTACATAATATTTAAAATGCATTTTTTTATTTTTTTATTTTGGTATTATTGCATTAAATTTATTTAAAAAAATAATAAATAAGTTCGGGTAAAAATTTTCAAAATATTTTTATAATGCAATCTCAAAAGAAAAACAAAGAAAAGAAAAAATAATAATAATAATGATGGTAATTTCTATGATGGGGAAAAAATTTTTTCGGGATTTTCGAAAGAAAACGGGAAATCAGTTAACAAACGATGATTATTATTATTATTATTATTTATTTGAATTTATGTCGTAAAGTGGAATTGTGGGAAACCTAAACGTTTAAGTCTTTTTTTAAATGTTTGTGATAAGGATGTTCTATTTTTTTTTTTTATCACTCGAAATTTATGCCACGTTTGAAATTATCATGCCCGTCATTCACTCTCGCGATTAACTTTTGAAGAAATTTTTTTTTTTTTTTTTTTTTTTTTTACGTCACAATTTGAGTTATTTCCACCTCCGCCATTTTATTTATTATAAAATAAAAATCGAAGAGAAATTTTTTTTCAATTGAATTAATTTAATTTTTAATTTTATTTTTTATTTATTTATAATTGGAGAGTGTCGTCTGAGTGGAGGTGAAAGTATTTAAACGAACGAAAATATTTAAAAAAAAAAAAAAAAAAAATGGATGTTTTAATTCTTTTTTTTTTTTTTTTAGAAAGTTATCGGAAGGAAATGCATTTCGAATAAGAAAATTGAACGAATGACAAATTTATTTTGCGAGACACACGAGAGCGGTTTTGACAATAAAAAAAATTAAAAATTTAGCGTGAAATTTTCCAAATACGGATGAATTAAAAAAAATGTCCGAAACGGTTTAATAAAAAAAAAAAAATACGTATAAATATTTTTTTTTTTTGTTGAAATGTGAATAAAAAACGAGAAATCGAAGAAATCGACGTGATTCAATCGTTAAATTTTTCCAACACGTATTTATTAATAATAATAATAATAATGATGATGATGATGACGATTTGTGGACGTGTGTATGTAGTATGGGTTATGTAAATAAAATTCTATTATAAAAACATACGGAAGCTTTAATAATAATAATAATAATTTATTTAAATCTTTTGTTTCGTTCGCGAGTTATGTAACGTGTTGGAAAAGAAAATTGAATTATTTTATTATTATTATTATTGTTGTTGTTGTTGTTATTTCATTACATTTCGCGTACGGTTAATTTATTCCGAAGGGAGGGGGAGGCGGAAGGCGGAAGGGGAGAGGAAGATTAAAACGAAAAAAAAAAATTAATTAATGTTTTTTTTTTTTTAAATGCGTGAGTCGAATGAATAAAAAAAAATTTATGTATACATAAATCGAATGATGTTTAACAATACGCACGCACGCACGCACGATTTCCATGCCAAATTATTATTATTATTATTAATGTTTAAAAGAAGTTTATTATTTACGTTTTTTTTTTTTTCGATTTTCTCTCGTAAGTGATTTTCCAGAACGTTGTTGTTATTAATTAAATGAGTATCTCGGTTTTTTTTGCCATTTATTTGTAGTAGTTTTTTTAAAAATAGAGTTTATGACGTAATAGAGTTAGTTAGTATTATTTATAAATTTTTTAACGGGGACATACATTCATTACAAACGGTTGATTTTAATGATGTAAATTTAAGAGAGAGAGAGAGAGAAAAGAAAAAAAACCAATTTCGTAATTGTTTGTTTTTTTTAAAAAAAAATGATGAAAAAAGAGTACAAACGAACGAGTAGAATCTTTAATTCATAAGAAAAAAAAAAAAAAAAGAACTTTTAAATTCTGTGATACGACGACGATAAAAAAAAAAAATTATTTAACCTGTAAAATTTATGAAGAAAAAAAATTGTTGCAATGCCAAACATTGGCGCCATTTAATAATCAGCCTTGAAGTTTTATTATTGAAAGTATAACGAAAAGAAAAGAAAAGAAAAGAAAGGAAAGGAAAACGTTGAAAATGTCTTTTCGAAAATTGAAAACTATTATTATTATTATTATAGTTTTTTTTTTTTTTTAAATAAAAATGAAAATATTATTATTGTTAGGAAACCTTGTTATATAATTAAACCTTGTTATAATTTAGTAATTACCTTAAATAAATAGTTTTTTAAAATTTATTTTTATTCATTTCAAGGTTGGATAACGGGGGGGGGGGAGGACATTTTGAAAAAACGCAATGAAATATTACGACTTTTTTTTTTTTACGTTGTAAACATTTTATAGTCGGTAATTAACTGAGGTAATAATAATCATTTTCCGCCATCTTATAATAATAACTTTCGGAAAAAGTGGGGAAAATAATTTAAAAAAAAAAAAAAAAGAAAGAAAATCTGTGCGCGTGCGTGTGTTAAATACACACGTGGACGCGCTACCAGGAAATATTTTTAAAAGGGATAGGAGGTTTCAAATAAAAAAAAAAAAAAAAATTGGCTAACACGGCCTAAGAGTGCGCGAAAAAGAAAAAGTAATAAATCAGTATCGATTCTTTTTTTTTTTCTTGTTCCGATTTCGTACCTGGAAGGGAAATTTTTAAAAGGTCTCGTTAGGTATCGATCGTAAGTAGTTATTTAAAAAAAAAAAAAAAAAAAAGAAAAATTTAGAGAGAGGAAAAAACGAGAGTGAACAACCGTCCTTCAGTGAATGGTGACCTTAGGATTATTTTTATATAAAAATACCAGTTGGTAAAACCTTTGGCTCGTTTTTTTTTTTTTTTTTTAAATTTACGTTTAAATACGTTCTTTGACATTATTATTATCATTATTATTAATTTAAAATTAAAATATTTTTCGAAAAGGAAATATAATGTTCGTTATTTCCGTTACGTTTGAGAGTTCGTCAAACTATTATTTATATGATTAAAACAACAACGTCAACAACTCATTTTTTTTCTTTTTTTTTTTTTTTTTTAAATTAAATTTTCATTTTACTTATTATTATTTGTCCGATGGGTTTTATTTATTATTATTGTACCTGTGGGGAGTTGTAAATAAATTTTTCAAACTTATTGTCAGGTATTTCGATTAACTTTAACACGGTTTCGAGAAAAACAATTAATCAATCACTTTTTCACACATACCGTTACAGGAGTAATTAAAAAAAAAATTCCTGATAAGAAATTATGGTCACGAGTACCTAAAGAAAAGAAAACAAAATTTAAATAATTTTTTTTTCTTTTTTTAATGAATTTCTCTTTGCATAAAATTATTTTAAAAAAACGTTACGAAATTGTTTGTTTTTTGTTTTGCTTTCGAACAATGGGCTTTTACTTTTTTTAATGATACTTGGATAATTGATACAAACAAATTTTCTTCCTTTTTCATAATGTTCTTTGAAAGGGTCTCTCTTTTACTTTTTCTATATTCAATTTTTTACCAAAAAAAAAAAAAAAAATTAATTACGTTAATAGCACGTGATTTGAAGGAAAGCTTGTTTTTTTTATATTCAAAAGTGAACTTTTATTATTATTATTATTATTTTCTTGTGGGATTCACGAATTCAAAAAAAAAAAAATAAATAAATAAATATATAATTTGTTTTGACTTCCTGTGTGTGAGTAAATGTTAAAAACGTATTTGAATTGAGTATTTGATTTTTTTAAAGAAAATGTGACCCGGCCAAGGTGATTTCCTATTGGCCTTCGGTTCACCGTCTAAGGACATCCACTTGTTTTTTTTTTTTTTTTATAAATGAAATTTATAAATCATTTTTAAAATTAATTAATTTCACGATTTTAATCGTTCAAGCTAGTCAAATGTGAAGAAGATTTAGATTCGGAATTTTTAAAATTTCCTAAGCGATTAATTATAAATTAATGAATTATTAATGTCTCGATGATTAGAGGTAGAAGAAGAAGAAGGAGAAGAAAAAAAATGATTTTTTTTTTTATTTATGATTTCAGGTGTTTTACCCGAACAATGCGACCCCAGAATGACTTACGCAGTGTACAATAGAATGGGAATTTTGTTAAAATCATTGGTTTCAGTTACTAGGGTTACGCCAGCGTATAAATTATCCAGGAGGCAAAGTCCGGATTCGTATGTGATTTGTTATAGGATATACAGGGGAGAACCTCAATTGCACAGTTTAGGTGAGTTTTTTTAAAAATTGGTTTTAATGAACGGTTGACGGTTTTCAAAATTTTTCTTGTCACGCGTGAGAATCCAAAAAAAAAAAAAAAAAAGGAAAGGAAAGGAAAGGAAAGGTTTGAAAGAAAAGCGCGAAAATTCTTTAGAGGCAACTTCGTTGGGTGATAAAAATTATTACGAATCCTTTTCTCGGTTTTTTATGACGATGTTATTAGTATTATTATTACACTCTCACGGCAGACGGTCATTATTATTTTATTTTATGTATAATTAAATATAAGAAAATGAAAAAAAAAAAAAAAAGAGTCTGGGTCGTAAATAAATGGTTATATTACGACGAAAGAGTCGTTAGGGCGAGGTGGTGTAAGGCGTTGGAAAGCGTAATAAAAAAAAAAAAAAAATGGAAATAAAAAGGAAACAATTAATGTGTGTGAGAAAAGGAAATAATAGTAAAAACACTTTCTAATTTAAATATGCTTGCTGTAAAAAAAAAAAAAAAAAAAAAAGAAGAAAAAGAAGAAGCATAAAAATTGTTAACAATAACCCCTAGTTAGATAACTATTCTCTCTGTTTCATAAGGAGATGATAGGTCACAGAGTTGATTGACATGAATTTTATTTATAAAGTTTTTATATTTTTATATATATTTGCTCACAAATGTAAGTGATTCAATCTCACTTACCCACGTAATAAATATTTATTAGTACAAAAAAAAAAAAATAATAATAATAATAATTTTAAAAGGTAATTATTATTATTATTATTTTTCACTTTTCGTTCGAATAAACACAAGTTAATATTAGAAATCACACGACCTTGGATACCATATTAAAGTCTAAATATAGAAAAAATCTTGTAAATGAATTTCCATCTGGAAAATCAAATTTTTAACGTAAAAAAATTGTTATTGAGGGGGGAAGAAGGACCGTAAATGGTTATTAGAGAATTTTCTAGTTTCCCAACCCCCCCCCCCCAACTAACCCCTCTAAGTTGTCGAAAGTTTTAAAGAAGGGAAAAAGATGAATTCAGGTATTTTAAAAAGAGGATATGTCGGTGTAGTTTAGGTTTTGAATGATTTTTTTTTTTTGATTGTTGATATAGTATTATTTCTCACGGTGTGTGCGTGTGCGTGTGTGCGTGTGTACGCATGTGTGGGTTCGAATTTAACAAAAAAAAGAAAAATTATTAGGGTAGGAAACTGAATATTGTTTTGTCAATAGAAATTTTTATCTGCGTGTCAACGCACACGGTGTATTTCAAAAATTTATTATTATTATTATTATTATTATTATTATTATTTATTCCCTTTTAAATGTCACGATAAATGCATAAAACGATTTTATTATCATTATTATTATTTTTTTTTTTAATATTAAACGTTACTTAATCTTTTGTGATAATTTTAAAAATACGCCGAACTTTATTACTCGGAGAAGAAAAAATGCGATAAGATTTTTTTATTGAGTGCAATGGAAAAAGAGGAAAATAATGACAAAGGAAAAACATTGCCAAAAAAAAAAAGGAAAAACTTTGTCCCCCCATGGTCTCGAGAAAATAAATTCTCAGTCTTGGTGAAAACCTTGATGAGGGACTCTTCTTTCTCTCTTTGTTCGAAAAAGAAGAAACGTTTGGGTTATATTAAAAATCAGGTGATTCACATCATCCAAGGTGATTCTCTCTCTCTCTCTCTCTCTCTCTCTCTCTCAGTTACTACATATTGACAAATTTCAATTGTTTATTAATAGTCGTTATCGCTGTTGTAAAGGCCAGTTATAAAAAGTTGTGCGTATGAGAGAGAGAGAGAGAAATAAATCGAAGGAGTTTCGATCGGAAAACACGATCGTCTTCGACACAAAGCATCACAAAATATAAAAAAAACAATTATCGATCTTTTAAGAAAGAATTTTCCGTTTTTTTTTGTAACCGAACACCCCTTCGAAAATGAGATTTTTTCGATTTGAAACGATGATGAAAACAAGAGTTAAAATTGAAAATGTTACATTTAAGTCTAAAGACTATTACTACAATGTGTAAATTTGAAAGAACTCGGGGGGGGGGGGAGAAATTAAAATTCAAACGTTCAAACACGATGATGATGATGATGATGAAGTTTTTTCCACGACTTTATAAGGTAAAACGTGGTAATTGAACGCGAAAATATTTTTGTAGGTTGTTAATCGTACCTGAACCCGCTGAAGTGAAATTTTTGACATAGTTTCAAAAATTGAATAAAAAAGAAAAATTTTCGATGACTTGTAAAAAAAAAAAATTTTTTTTTTTTTTCTCTCTCTCTCTCTCTCTCTCTCGCTCTCTTTCTCTTTCGAAGGAAAAATGAAATACCATTAATGATAATGATGATAATGTAATGCATTGCATTTGAAATTTATTTTTATTTTTTTTTGTGTGTCGATTGTGAAATTGTAAATTGTGCGTATTTTGCACGAGTTTTTTAAAAATTTTTTCTTTACTTTTTTTTTTGACAGGTGAAGGTTATAAGCAAGTGAGGGTCGGACAGCTTTGCACTCCGATAGGTACGATACACATTTCCGTATCGTACAGGACGAAAATGACGATATCTCCTCAGGCGACGGGACGAGATAATTCGATTATATTGAAAAGCGATCATTTCAGACCGGATTTCAGTCCGAAACATTGCGATACTCAAACAAAGTAAGAAGTTATTGAAATTTTTAACGACGGTTACGTAACAGTAC
>NW_002987867.1:859644-878627 GCF_000006295.1 Pediculus humanus corporis | reverse complement strand
CCCCCAAGAAAATAAAAAAGATGATGACGTAATAATTTTCTTTAAAAGAAAATATAAGTAATAATAATGATAATATATATATTTTTCAGCGATGAATTGAATGCATCATCGGTGAGCGAAACAATGAAGGTCGGAGCTTTCGCGAATCGTCAAGAAGTTTTAGATGATTTAATAATGCCGGATGCTCCGTTTAGTAGTTTATTAGCAACGAGACAACATCATCAACCTCCTTCCCCGCAAAATTGTAATTTCCAACAGGTAGGTACGGAAACCTGAGTTTTTTTTTTTTTTACAAGGGAACGTAATAATAGAATCCGGCGGTTGAGTGCTATCGTGGAATGTCGTTTCTCTCTCTCACTCTCTCCGAGTTCTTCTTTTTTTTTATTACGTAACGTAAAATTACATTATTGCAATAAAGTAGATTTCGATAAATTTAAACCGAAAAAAGAAAATGAATGAGTGAGTGAGTGAGTGAGTGAGTGAATGAATGAATGAGTGAATCTCACGGTACGGTTATTTTGCAAATGCGTTGATAACGTAATCATTCCACGAATTTACACGGATTTCAAAAGTAAAGATCTCAGAGAGGGATTCCATGGTGGAATTGTTTAAAAAAAAAAAGTTTATAATGGCGGACAAATAATAATAATAATTAAATAATGACGATGACGAAAAAAAAAATTTTTTTTTACGAAAATTATCGCGTTATTAATTTGTCATTGAAAAATTTTATTTTTTCAAGATGGAAAAAATGATTTATCGAGAGATATATATTGGCAGCATTGATTGATACATTGTTCTCGATACATGACGACAACAACAAACAACAATAATAATAATAAATTAATGATAATGAATGTTCAATGAATGAAATTATTACTAAGAATTTTTCTTTTTTCTTTCTTTTTGTTGTTGTCGTCTTGTATGATGGTGCTGGTGGTGGTGGGTTGACGTATGCTGGTGCATATAATCAGTTTTCGTCTGCTGCTTTCCGTGGCCTTTTTTTGTTTGTTTGTATTTATTTTGCTCATCGTGACTGACTTGCGATTGTTCTTTTAATAAATTTATTTTAAATCGTAGGAACTTGTCTTTTTCAGTTTCAAGGATTTGTTTTCTGACGCAATTTACCTAAATGTTTTTCTTTTTTCAATTAGATAAAGATTATTATTATTATTATTATTTATCATTTAATTCTAGTTTAAATCGGTTCGTTATTTAAAGTTCAAATTTGTTTTTGTTATTAAAAAAAAAAACATTTTAACAACAAATTAAATAAAAAAAATTTTATTTATTTATTTATTTATTTATTATTATTGTTATCGTTTCGTTTTTTGATTCGCATCGCTCTTTGTCATCGTCGTCATGATATCGGTCACTGTTATGTATATATATATATATCACGATTTATTAATAAAATGACGTAACGTTAATAAAATAAATTTATTTATTTATTTATTTTTCAGGCAAATAATGGAGATTCGAATCAGCAGAGTAACAATTTAACAAGGGGAAACAGCCTTTCGGATTTGGATTCGGATGCCGACGGAAACGGAAATCTAACTCCGAGGATAAGGTCGAGAGCGGATTCGAGATCGAGTTGTTCGATAGCATCGAATGCAGACGATTTTATCATGGTAGACTTGGTAATTTATTTAATTCGGAAATCGAGAAAAAATTGAAATTCATTATTATTAATTCTTCCCATTTTTTTTTTGATCGGGGGCGGGGCGGGGGGCGGGGAAAATCCTCCCGCATAATTGATTTGATTTAAGGTTAGGAGGGAGGGAGAGAGAGAGAGGGAGGGGGCGGGCTCAATTTTTTTTTTTAAAAGAAATGCTGTTGGTACCAACACACCTGCAGGTATCGTTTTTATCGGAGCAATATTTCACGGTTCGATAGTTAGTCATCGAGTTTTTTTTTTTTTTTTTTAATGTTCAAAAAAATTTTATTTTATTTTAATTTACCGTTTCCGGTTGTTTTTTTGTAATTTCTTCTGCTTCTTCTTGTCTGTCTGTTTGTCAACAAGGCGAAAAATTTTTAACCAATCTCGGTGTAGTAGCGTTCGATTTTTTTTTTTTTTTTTTGTGAATGTGTTTCAATAAATCAATTTTGTTTTTTTTTTTTTTTCTTTCTTTTGTTTGCTCACGCACGCACACACGCACACGCAGAAAACTCCGTTCGCGAACACGAATGCGAACACGGATTTGGGTACTTTTTACCGCGAGTGCCAAACAGCTCCTCCTCTTCAAACGTTCAACGATCAACCCACACTCGGGGAGACGGTGGATGATTTAACGAAACAACTTCAAGCCTTCGAACTATCCGTTCCTAAATACGAACAATTATTGTTGTCGCTTTGCAACGCAGACAACAACAATTGATAGATTTAAAAATGGATTTTTTAAAATCGGACAAAAATCACGGATGACGACGACAACCACAACAACAAGAACAACCAATAAAAAAAATGAAAAAGAAAAAAAAAAAAAAAGAAGAAAAATTATCGGTAAAAACGGAAAATCACAACAGGAAACAGCAACAATGCCAACTGTTAAAAAAAAAATAAGAAAGAAAAAATTTCGATTCGAATTATTATCATTATTATTATTATTTAATATTTTGTAATTTTTATTATTATTATTATTATTTTTATTAACATTTATTAATTTTTTAAAATTTTATTTTATTTTATTTCATTTTATTTTATTTATTAATTAATTTTTGTTATCAAATCACGAAACGGACAATTTTTATCCGAACAAAAATGGCGACGTCGCACGCGTAGACTTTTAAAAATTTTTTTATAATAAAATATTATTCGAAATGGATTATTAGTTCAAGGGATACGTAAAAAAAGGGATAAATCGATAAATCGAAAAGAATCGATTATTACGATCGATGGATCGATCAATCGATAAAATCATTCGTAATTAAATGCGCTAAAAGCGAAACGTTTTAATATCAAAAAATTTTATTTTTATTTTTTAATTTTAATTTTTTTTTTATTTTGAAAAGACTGCAGCTCATTATTTATACATATTATTATTATCATTATCATTATTATTATCATCATTATTTAAATTTACGAACAGGAGAAGTGAAGTATTTATTTTAAAAAAAAAAAAAAAAAAGAAAAATGAAAGGAAAGGAAATAAAAAAAAACGATTTTAATTATAATTTTTAATTTTTATTTGTTAATAATTATATTTATGTATAAAAAAAATTATTATTATTATTATTATTATTATTATTATTATTATTATTATTATTATTATTATTATTATATTTAAATTGTAAATTTTTATAATAAAAAATAAAATTATTATTAATAATAATAAAAACACAAGAGTGGTTTGATTCATTCAAATTATTTTTTTTTTTTGGTTGGTTTGTTTGTTGTAACGTCGCTCATAAATAAATTAATAATAAATCGAGGAAGGGAGCCGGGGGGAGGGGGGAGGGTAAAGAGAAATTTTAATTACGCTACGAAACAATAATGATAAAGACGTATCGAATGAATGAAAGATGAATGATTGATTGATTGAATAGGAATTTTTGAATTTTTCCAAAAGAAAATTCGAAAGTTTTTTTTTTGTTGCGAAATCTTCTTTTTTTGTCGTCTGCTTTTCGAAAATAATTTTTTTTTAAATGAACGAGGAAAAAGGAAAGCGATACGTATTATTATTATTATTTCAAAAGGGTGAACGAAGTAAATAATAATAATAATATTTCTTTTTTTTCGTTCACGGTGAATGAATGCGATATAGTTTTTAAAAAAAAAAAATTTTATTTTTCTATTCGATAACGATTACGATGTTATTATTATTATTATTATGAAAAAATTTGATACTGGAAAATAGTATACGATTTTTTTGCATTATCGGTGTGACGTCACTCATAATTCTGAGCAAAAAAAAATTTTTTATGCGTGGAAAAGGAAAATTTTTTAAATTTCCCACGTGCCACGTGGGGAAAAAATTTATTTAAAACTTATAGGATGGGAAGAAGGTGAAAAAAATATTCGATTTTAAAATTAATTTCTATGCATACATACATAAATTATTTTTCAGTTTAATATTTATTTATAATTAATAATAATAATAATAATAAATTGTTTTATTTAAAAATCGTAACATTAAATGTGTTCATTCAGTTTTTTTTACACGAACTCGTTTTGGAATAAAATAAAATACTTAAAAATTCTTTACGTATGTTTTTATTACATAATCGTTACGATAAATAAAAATATAAAATTTTTTATTTATTAATTATGTACATAAAACATCAACAAAAAATGTTTTTTGTTGTTTCGATTTGAAAAAAAAAACAACAAAAACAAAGTTTTAAAAAAAATTTTTATTTTTACAGTCACACATTTTTGATTTTTAAATACAATTATTATTATTATTAATAATATTTAAATTGATATCGGTACCTTTCATAACAAAATGTTCAGTGATTTTTTAATTTCAAAACTTACATAACATGAACATAATTAAAAAACATTGAGAAAGATTTTTTTATCAATCAGTTATGATATTAATTGTGTGAATTCGTGCACTGATTTTATGTTTTAATGTTTGTTTTGTTTTCTTTCCAGAGACTTCCAGAGATGAATGTTCCAGACAAATCTAGTTGATGAGACATAACATCGAGCAGACACAGAAACATCAGAAAAATCCATGTGGTAAGTTTTCTTTATTTTATAGTTTAAGTTATTAAAACGAAACCCATAAATCGATTTTCAGGTATTTATATTTAAAACCGGGAAAACATTTGGGCAAAAACATAAAAATCCTGTCGCGATCAAAAGTCAAACTAAAATAATAATAATAATTAACTTTTTGTTTTTTTTTCTTTGCGGAATTTCGAAAATCATAAAAAGGTTAACTTTAAAAGGTCGAAAAAATAATTTTTTTGTGTACATCCTCCCTCTTTAAGCGCACTGTCATCCCCTTTGCCTCTACCCTAACCTTCCCCCCACCCACTCTCCACGTTAATAAACGTGACCTTTTACGTGGTATAAGAAAAAAAATTTTTTTTTTTATTTCGTTGTGGCATTTAAAGGTTGATGATTTCAAAGTTAAAGTTTTTATATTCGTTTATTATTATTATTATTATTATTATTATTAAATTTTCTGTCGTTGTTCCTTTTTTTTTTAAATGGAAAAAAAGTCGTGGTAGAAGAATTAAAAAAAATATTATTAATAATTAATAAATAATTTATTAAAATCATTGTTTTTTATGTAAATATGAAGGTTTTCGTTTACTCGCGAGAGTTGCGTATTCTGTAACCCCCTACGTTGTGATTTACTCCGCCATTTTTTTTTTTTTGGGGGGGAGGGCAAAAAAAAGTTAAAAATAAAAATAAAACACCTGAAACGTTAATAATTAACGTTTGAAAAAAAAAAGAAAAACTTCCGGTTTAATTATAATTAATTTTTTAATAATAGTGTTTTCAATCAATTTTTATTATTCAGTCGCATAAACTTTTTTTTTTTTTTTTTTTTTAATGTCATAGAGTAAAAAAACTTTATTAATTAAAGTAAATCAGACGGAACGAAACGAAAAAAAAAAAAAAACGTTTTTTTTTCACGTACGTTTTATTTTAACTAATAATATGAGAGACATGGGATTGAATATGACATTAATATTTTCTTACTTTTCCGCCTTGAGGGAAACGATGGGGAACTGGGAAGGTGAGAGGGGGGTAGAAGGAAAGAGGGAGAGAGGAGGAGGGTTTAACATATTAACTCCAGGTGAGGAATAAGGTAGAGTAAAAAAAAAAACCAACCATATTTCCTTAGGGCTCTAATTATGATGAATATTCGCAACAACCGCGGATAATAAAATATTAATTCTTGTTTATAAAACCGCTAAAATTGTTTTAATAATAATAATAATAATAATAATAATAATAATAATAATAATAATAATGTTGTTATTACTTACGTTGTTCGGGTTATTCAAAAGAAAACCAACCACATTATGAGTACTATTATTATTTACAAAATGCAATCGGAAATGCAATGCGGGAGAGAGAGGGGGGTGGGAGGGGAAAGGGTTGTACGAATTTCTTTTATCTGCAGAACGATGTAGAAAAAAAATAAAAAAATTTGTCTGGGGAATTTACGCGTGACAAAAGTTTGTGTTCAAGTTCGGGCGGTTAAAAAAAATTATTTAAACGTAACCGTTTCGAATCGTTTCCAAAATTCTCCGGGTAATTAATAATAATAATAATAATAATAATAATAATTTTTTATTACGGAGAATTATTAAAAAAAAAAAATGTCCGCGAGTATAATTTTCGAGATTCATTTTGTTTCAAAGAAGGCGGTGGATTGTTGGAGAATTATTAAAAAAAAAAAAATGGCCGCGAGTATAATTTTCGAGATGTTATTCTTTTTGTTTCAAACAAGGCGGTGGATTGTGTTTGACGTAATGGCGACGTTTTCTAACGGTTTTTTAAATGACATTTTTTTTTTTTTTTTTATTTCCGTTTACGTAATTAAAATGAATTTTTAAAAAAATTTTCACGTTTTCCGGTTTAAATCCGAGTTTTTTTTTTTTTGCGTGTGCGCCATTTTAAAAATTAGTAATAATAATAATAATAATAATTAAAACGATTTTTCTTTTTAAAAATAGTTTTTTTTTTATTGTTTTATATAAAGTGCCAACAAACTTGACCGTTGCCAATGATTTGTTTATATTAATAGTTTTTTAATAAAATTAATTACGTTTATTAATTAATGATTTTTTATTAACTTTGGCACAAAAAAATAAATAAATAGCAAATAATGTTAAATAAAATAAGGTTGTTGTTTGTAATCGAAACGGTTTCGAATTGTTTGTAATGTGAGAATTAAAATCCGGAGGTGATTGACATTTTCCTTCAACTTTAATTAACATCATTAAATATACTCGAAATGAAAAAAGATTATTAAAAAAAATATAAACAACAGCAAATTTTTTTTTATCCGTAGCAAAAAATTATTATTATCTGTAGTTCGGTTTTTTTTTTTTTTTTTGTTTCTCTACTAAGAAAAAATTAAACAATAACAAAGAAACCGAACGTTGACCTTAAATGAAGTTTTTTATTACCGTTTTTGATTCATTGAAAATTCTTTGTTGTTAAGAAATTAATAAGAAACTTTTGTTGTTTGTTGTTTGTTGTTGTTGTTGTTGTTACGATTACTACTTATTTGAAAACAATTGAAAGTTTTTTAACGGTTAAATTTTTTATTTATTTACCGTGTACGCATGCATATATTGTTTTTATAATGTCGTACGTAATTTCAATATAATTATTAAAACGTATGAATTTGTTTAGCACGTGTTTCCAATGAATTTTCATTTTCATCTCAAATTTCTAGAAGAATCTTTACATCATTTTCACATCACGACAATCTCCGATAACTAAACTTTTAGAATTAGATCGAATTTAAAAAAAAAAATCTTTTTTTTTTAAATTCGATCTAATTGTTTTTTCTAATTCGATCTTTTGTTTGTTGAAAAAAACGTTAAATTATTTACGAAATAATCAACGCCAGGTGTGTGTGTGCGTGTGCGTGTGTGAGGGATGATGATGATGATGATGATAACATCTATTAATTTCAACATCCCTCATAATAACAGACGCAAATTATCAGACAACTGTTGACCAAAAATTTTTACTATTTTTTGTATTATTAGTTTGCTTGTAATTTTTTGTTATTCCTTCTCTTCTTCCCCTTCATCCCCTTTCTCTCCCCATCTTCTATCTCTCCTCAAAAAATATTTTTGTTTGTTTAAAAAAGAAAAAAAGAAAAACAAACGAATCAGTTTTCTTTTCTTTTTTTTGTTTTTAAATCTTTGTAATTTTCTTTTAACTTGGCAATTTGTAGTCTGCTACTGTCAGTTTTTTTTTTTTTTTATCAAAATAACTAAAAATCGGAAAGAAATTTTTTGTCGGTTGTTGGTTGTTGTTGTTAAAATTAACAAAGATTTTTGTTTAAAATCGGAAGAAAATTTCTGATTGATATTGACTTGAAACAAATGTTAAATTTTATTTTATGTTATTTTTTTTAAACAAATAAAAAACAAAAAAATTTTAATTAAAAGGGAAAACAGGAAGGGGAGGGGAAGGGAATTTTAAGGGGGGAAACTATTTAACGACGGTGACTGTCTAGTTTTTAAACACACATAAGAAAAAAAAAAAGAAATCAAAACATTAATTGATTTGACAATAATCACGTTTTTATGCGGCCATCAACACATTTTATTTATTCTTATTCGTTTTCTTCTTCCGCAAATTTTTTAATTTTACGACAGCGTCGTCACTACAGCGTTTTTCTATTACTGTCGTACGCATCTTTCGACTAAATAAAAAAAAAAAAAAATTAATTATGTTTATCGCGCCTTATAAAACGATTAATTGTAGTTATTATAACCATTAATTACTCGTGACTTAATTATTTGAGAATTTCAAATTGCGACATTTTCCCCTCAACATTTTTACTTTATAACGAATTATTTTTAAATAATAATAATAATTTCCCCTCCTCCTTCCTCCCCACCTTACTCCTCCTCACATTTTTTCGTAAAAAAAAAAAAAAAAAAATCAGTCGTGTTGTTATTTATCAAAATTTTATAAATAATATATTACTGAGTTAATGATTTTTATTATTATTATTATTATTTAAATATCGAGTCATTTTTTTTTTTTCATAAACGATTTGTTATGATCAAAATCTGTGTAGTACGCTTTAGAGAGAGAGAAAGAGAGAGAAAAATTCACGTTTAAAAAAAAAAAAAAAATGGAGGAGAAAAAAAAGTGAAAAATTGACTCGATGATATTAAATTTAATAAAGTGCAAAAAAAAAAAAAAAAAAAAATTCAAGTAAGAACCATGAATGGAAATAATAATAAAAATAATAATAATAAACGTTGTAAATTAATTTAATTCAATTTTTTTTTTGTTTTTCGGTTTTAAAACGGTCTAAAAATTTAACAACATCCGGTTTTTTCACGCCATAAAATTTTAAAAATGTGATTTTTTTTTTAATACGAAATTATATAAACGAGGAAGACACAGACACACACAAACAAAATTTATTCTTAGATTTTTATATGCGGTTTCTTTTGCATCGACGCAAACAACAACGACAACGACAAACAACAAAAACGATGACAAAAAATTGCAGTTTATTTCCTCTTTGATCCACAATGCATTGTATTACGTATATATTTATAAAAAAAAAAAGTTGTTGTTGTTATTCTTTGACTCGATTCATTTTTTTTTTTTAAACAGTCACGTGATATTTTTTTTTTTTTATTCTTTTGTATGAGATGAAAAAAAAAAAAAAATAGCGACTGGATTTGCCTCCAGAATAATTGTAACCGGTTTATGGCGCCAGTTTTAAATTTAAAAAAAAACTGTCTAAAAAAAAAAAATAATTTCATTGATATTTATTTTAATTTCAAAAAAAAAAAGAAAGTTGTTTTGAGAGAGAGAAAGAAAGAGAAAGGGGAGGGGGGGGGGGAGTGAGAAAGTGACACGCGAGAATTCTACATCCACGTGGATATAATTTTTTTTTATCATTACTTTCATTTATTAATTTTTTTTTTTTTTTTTTTTTTTTACACATAAATTTTATCATTATTTTAAATTATTATTATTTAACGAAATCATAGAGAAAAACGATTATTACTCTATGATTTTTTTTAATAATTATTCGAAATGTAAACAAAAAAAAAAAATTATTTAAAAAACGTAGGGGAAAAAAAAATTATACATATGTTTGGAAAAAAAAAAAAATTATGAATTTTCCCGTTCGCGATCGGGGAGACAAACCCCCCCCCCTTCCCCCCGGAAAAAAAAAAAAAACATCATTAGGCGTCATAACAATTGTCGAGATTACACGAAGTCGACCGGATATTGTCGAAACGAGGAAGACACTATATAGTAGTATTACGGTTAAAAATTTTTAGTCGAGTCGCGGTAACCAAGTATACGCGTTTATATAATACACGACGACAAATTACTAAAAGGAGGAAAAAAGTAATAATAATAATAATAAATATGATGTAAAAGTGGCGGGATTTTCGCGTGCATTTTAAAATTTATTTTTTTATTTATTTTTTTAAAAATTATTAATAATAAACAAAATTATACAGGTAATTAAATAAAAAAATTTATTTATATCGATAACATTTTCAATAATTTTATTTATTTTTTTTCGATTGATAATTGTCGCAAAAAATTAAATATTAAACACGAGAGAGAGAGAGAGAGAGAGGGGGGGAGGACGTTTTGATTTTTAAAGAAATTTTTATTTATTAACGATAAATAAATAAATAAATAATTTATTGATATAATTTTCTACGTGTTTTTTTTTCCCCATAATCGTATTTATTCGATTAGAAAAGGGTAACAACAATGGAAGCGTAAACGTTAGTTACGAAAGGTTAATCTAAATTAAAAGATTTATTATTGTATAACGTGAAAGTTCAGTATTCAGAGTTTATCATAATAATAATAATAATAATAATAATAATAATGTTTTTAATATAAAAATAAAAGCCATTCACGAAAAGTACTCAACTGAAATAAATAGTTTTAAAAAATAATAATAATAAACATTATGTACGTACAACAACAACAACAACTAATAAACTATTTTATATTAATAATAATAATAATAATAATAATAATAATAGAAAACTCCTTACCGTCGGTATAATACATATTATAAATTTATTTATTTATTTATAATTATTCACGTGGATCGATAAATTAATAATGATAATTATTATTATCTATTTTGTTTTTTTTTTTTTTTGTATCTTTTTTAATTATTGATTTAATCATTGTTAATATTATTCGTTGTTATTAAAACGAGAGAGAAAAAAATGGTGTTATCTTTCTTTATTATTATTATTATTATTGTTTAATGATTTGTATCTGACATAAGGAGCCAGACAGACATTGTTTGATGCATTCATCACATGGTGGATATCACACACACACACACACATTTGAAATACTTAATATGTTATTGAAAAGATGAAGTTTTTTTTTGTTTTTTGTTTGTTATCTTTTCCTTTGTAATGATCCCTATTTTTATTATCATTATTGTTCAGTAATTAAAACGATGATTATAATAAATAAATTAGGAGGTGTTCAGACCGTTAAAAAAAAATTTTTTTTTTATAAAATTAATTCATTGCACATAAAAATTTCGCATTTAGGATTTTATTTAAAAATAATCAATCAATCAATCACCTTACGCGTTAGTTGTTGAGGTAGTTCAGACAAAAACACGCGCACACACACACACACGCTTATCATAAGAATTAAATTTAATTTTAACGTGAAATGGTATCTGTTAAAAAAAAATTGTTTTTAAAATTCGAAAGTAGTCATTCATCATTTGAATTAATTCAGGGTTGATTAAATGTTGTTGTTCAATGAATTTTTTTTTTTTTTTTAAATCGAGTTGAAATTTTATCTATCTTTTATATTGAATTACAAGAAGAAGAAGAAAAAAAGAAGAAGGAGGAGAAGAAGATGAAAAAATTAGAAAAAGAAAAATGGACGAAAAAAAAAAATTACCAAAGTTATTAATGGCCGTTAAACAAACAATATCATTAGTAAAAAAAAAAAATTATGTTTGTTTTTTAAATTTTTTTTGTTTGTTACGTAATTTAAACGATTGAGCTATTAACATTAAAACAATAACGAAATTATTATTATTATTAATCGTTGGCGTGAAAATTATATTATAAGCGGAAAAAAAAATTTTTTATTATTATTTACCAATTAAAAAAAAAAAAAAAAAAATTTGAAAGATGAAATATTCGAAAAAAAATTCTTATTTATTTTATCATTTGTAAATATTTATTTATTTATCGATTGACTGATCGATTGATTATTAATTAATATTTTCTCACTTGTGAAATTATCAAACGAAACGAATCATTTAAAAAAAAAAATTAAAATTTCAATTTTATCATGAGGAAATGATTTGATGAAAATAATTTTAACGTATTTTGTTTAATGTTTAACTTATGGTTGGAAATTTTTTAATAATTTGAACGTTAAACTTTGTTCAGTTATTTATTTATTTATTGCTTTCGTAAATGCAGTAGTAGTAGTAGTTGTTGTTGTAATAAGTGGTAGTATGACTACTACTACTACCACCACTACTACTACTACCACCACTACTACTACTACCACTACCACTACTACTATTTGGATGGAATTCGTGTGTTGATTAGTCTATAATTAATTTGATGGATACCTCATGGAAAATTTACAAGAGTGTTTACACGAGTTTCACACGAGTTTTCTTTGTTTTTTTTTTTTTTTTGGTAAAAGAGAGAAAGAAGATGAAGGAGAAGAAGAAGAAGAAAAAAAAATATGGCGAAAAAGAACGAAAAACAAATTAGTTGTATGTGTAAGCGTAGGAAACAATAAATCTTCGTTTTGCATTTGAATGATATATATATATATTCATATCATTTCTAACAATTCAGGCAATAATGTTAATGATGGTAGAATTTAAAAGATTTCCTTTATTATTATTATTATTATTATTATTATCATTATTATTATTTTTTCCATTTCACGGTTTTCAAAAAATAATAATAATAATTAGATACAAAAAAAAAAAAAAAGAAAAAAAAGAAAATTCATTTGAAACAAAAAAAAATTATTTAACGTGTATAAAAATTTAAAAAAAAATCGACTGACTGACTGATCGATTGATTGATTGATTGATTGATTGAATGATTTATTTATTTATTTATGATATTTAGAAAAAAATAAATAAATAAATAAATTTCCATTTGAAAGTTTGAAACGTTGTTTTAAATTACTTTTAAACGAGTAAAGAAAAAAAAAATTTTTTTTTTTTTTTTCGAATAAGAGAAAATTAGTTTTACTTTCCATCTCCGACTTTATTTTAAAGTTTTGTTTTTCTTAAAATTAAACGTATTAATAAAATTTTATTTATTTAAATAAATTAGAGAAAAAAAAAATACGTGAGCGTGACGTCATTTATTTAAAAAAAAATCGTTATTTAAACAATGGCAAATTTTTTTTTTTCTTTTTAAAATCAAAAAGTATTAAATTAAACTAATAATAATAATAATAATAATAATAATAATAATAAAAGTAGTCGAACGAATATTTAAAAACCACGTAGAAATATAAAACTCGATATTAAAATAAGAATTTTTGTTGGTTGTTTGGTTGTTTGTTTTGTTGGTTGGTTGTTTTAAAAGTCGTTACGAAAAAGTTTTCTATTTTTTTTTAAATTCGACGTTTTATTTTGACGTGTCGTTATGAAATTTGATCTTATCGAAATACATTAATTATATTAATTTATCCTTTTGTTTTAATAAAAATGAATGCTGGAAATGCTTAATAGTCGACATTTTTTTTTTTTTAATTTGCTAAAATAAAACAGGTCGGGTTCTCTGTGTAAAAATCGAGAAAGAGAGAAAAAAATTTATCATTATTATTATTATTGCTGTTTGTTGTTGTTTGTATTATTATTAAACAATGAATCGATATACCGTCTCGCATTTGTTTGTTTGTTTGTTTTTTTTTTTTTTTGGTTTACACGGTTGTATGGCGGAAGTTTGTCATGCGTGTGTGAAACAGGAATTGATTCATTAAATGTGAATTTTTTTTTTATTACCGTATTCATTCCGTAATAATAATAATAATAGCGTACCTGATGGAATTTTTATATTTGCATGCATACGTACCTGTTTTTTTTAATTATCCATTTCAAAGTTCGAAATTACGTTATTTTTATTTTTCAATTAATTCAATCGATTTATATTTAAAATGTTTTCAATAAGTTTATTTTTTTTTTTTTTATGTATCGATAATTACCCTCTCCCCCTTCCTTTCCCTCCTCCCCCTTTCCTAACGACCGTGAAATTTAAGTGGGGGGGCATGAATGAACGAACGAACGAATGAAATTATTATTATTAATTTAAAAAAATTAATAAATTTTTTTTTGGCGAATCATTTAACGCTTTATTAATCTCTCTCTCTCTCTCTCTTTCTATCTTTCTTTCTTTAAAAAAAAAAATTTCTGGCATACGATATAATAATAATAATAATAATAATAATTATTGTAAATTATATTCAAGTTTTTTGGCCAAAACGTGAAAACAATAAGCAATTGTTTTAAAAAAAAAGATTTATTTGGATTTACGAAATAAATTGGCTATCGTGGCAGTAGTGGTGGTAGTTATTTAGCATATAACCTTGGATCGGTGGTCTTAGAAATAAAGATTTAATTTCCGGTTTTCATTCACGATTTTCTATATATAAGTAAAATCCCCATTTTTTTTTTTAAAAAGGAAAAACGTTTGAGAAGAGAAGAGACAATCATTAAGAATTTAAAGAAATAAATAAATAAAATAAATTTTAATTATTATTATTATTATTATTAATATTACGTCGTGGAAATTTTATGTACAATAATAAATGACTGAGAATAAGCACAGGGAACGAAACAACGAAATTTTTAAATGGCTGGAAAATATAACAAAAGAATTTTTTTTTTTTTTTTTTTTTTTTTACGTGTGCGTTTTGTTGTGGTTGTTGCGAAGTTTTTTTCGCGGTAGGGATCTCGCCATTAAATGATAAGAAAACAAAAAAATAATTTTTTTAATAACCGAAAGGTTTAACGTATAGTTTGGGGGGCCCCTACACACACACACTCTCGCTCTCTCTACCCTCCTCCCTCTTCCCTTGTAAAAATCTTTCGTTTTATTTTTTTTCTCATTTATTTATTATTTATCGAAAGAGAGAGAGAGAGAGAGAGAAACTCTTTGAGTATTTTTAGTAAAAAAACTTGTGTCATTGGCTTCCTTCCAGTCGTTTTTTTTTTTTTTTTTTTTTGTAATTAATCACTTACGTTTGATAAAAATAATTTTTTTTTTTTCAATAGTAATTTATCGATGGAATTTCGACGTTGTCGTCGGTTCATGATAACATTTGACCTTTTATTACTTTTTATTCTTCGTACATAAACGTTGATTAAATTATATATATATATATATATATATATATATATATATATATATATATATTACCGTGATAAAAAATAATTTTACGTTAGTTTACGCGGTGTAGGGAGGGGGTGGAAAAAAGAACAAAAAGTTTTAATATTTAGATGAGTAAAGTATTAAAAAAAAAAAAGAGAAAAGTATTATTAAATTTAACGGTTAATAAAAAGAAAACAACAACAAAAACAAAAGAACAACCGGGAGGTAATTTTTGTGCATTGTTTGTGTGTGCGTGTGCGTGTCTGCACAATAAGGGTGTTTAAAAGCAAACATTTAAGATAAAAAAAAAGTAAAAAAAATTTTGTCTCTCATTTCCAGGTGTGTGTGTGTGTGTGTGGGTGGGTGTCTCTCATCTCCAGGTAAAATTTCTTCTCTTTTTAACTAAATCATAATAATAATAACGTCCTACTGTTTTTAGGTTTTTTTTTCTCTCTCTCTCTCTCTCTCTCACTATTTTATTATATAATTAAATCAAAAAACTTTCATTTTCCCTTAAAATAATGTTAATAATAATAATAATTTTAATTACGTTTTATTATAGATTTTAAATAAACAATATTTTATTTATTCAGACGCGTTTAATAAATAAAATTTCGTTTATTTAAATTTCAATTATTATTATTATTATTTTTATGTATATCATTGGAATATTTCAATATTCATAATTTTATTTTAATATTTATCGTCTTCTGCTATTCGAAATCAACTTATTAAGGGAAAAAAAAGGAAAAAAAGGTACGCCATTTTTTTTTAAAATTAAAATCTGTTGTTGTTAACGCCTCGAAAATATTATCGTTACAAACTCGTGTTTAAACACTACTGCCACGATTTTAAAACATCCCCTCCCCTCCTCTCCCCTCCCTCCCTCCCTCCCTCCCCAAAAAAATAAAAATTATTAAATAAATTTCGATCGTTTTTTTATTAATAAAATAAAAAAATTTTCATTAAATATTTTAACGGTTTTAAATTATAACGAATTTTTCGTTTGTTTGTTTGTTTGTTTGTTTTGCATAAGAAATATTAATTTATATAATTCGTAATAATAATAATAATAATAATAATAATAATCGTAAAGATTATAAATTTAATAATAATAATAACAATAATAAGTGAAGATGATAATGATATGAAAAAAAAAAAATAATAATATTAATAAAATAATTTTTCATGTTTATTTTCACTTGGAAAATGGATTTTCTTTCTTTTCTTTTTTTTTTTAAGAATAAATTCTTTATCCCTTTTATTTTCGTTTCTAGTTTTTGGTTTTGCTTCAATGATTTCAAAATTCTTTATTATCAGGCTTTTTGTGAATTTTATAAAATCTCATAAGACCATATATATATATATATATATATTCCTTCATTTTTTTTCTTCATCTCTCTCTCTCTCTCTCTGTTTGTTTGTTTTCTTTTCCGTGGATTTCACGAGAAAAAAAAAGAAAACTGTTAAAGCGTAAAAACTTTTTTTTTTCTTTTCTTTTCTTTTTTCCAACTTTTACCGCAAGAAAAAGTCAAAAAAAAAAGGAAGAAAAAGGGAAGTAAGAAAAAAGAGAAAGAGAGAGAGAGAGAGAGAAAAAGCATAAAATATATAAAATATTCGTTTGTAGAAATTAAAATTCCAACAAACAAACAAACGAACGAACATTTTGAAATTTGCAAAAACATTGAAAATTTAATTTAAAGGGTGTGTAAATGTGTGTGTGTAAAAATTTTTTAATACGAACACAATGGAAAAGAATGAGAGAGAGAGAGAGAGAAATTGTTTTCGAAAGAATTTATACGACTTTTGTGTTTGTCTCTCTCTCTCTCTCTCTTTCTCTCACACACTTCTAAAACAGACAAGATATTAGATTTTATAAGACGTGAAAACAATTTAAGATTTTGATTAGGTCATTAGATGAACCGTTTTCCCCCACCCCTCCCCCTTTCTCTTTCTCTCCCTCTCTCTCTTACACAAAGAAAATTTTCCTTTTTTTTAACTTAAAACGTTATAAAATTCTGTCAAGAACAACTAACTAACAGTTAGTTAGTCACGAGTGTAATATTTTATATAAAAAAAAAAGGGGGGGATTAAAAATTGAATAATTAAACGTTTTAAAAAAATTAATAATAATAATAATGATGATGATGATGATGATGATGATGAAATGTGCGATTGTTAGGAGAGACAAACGGAAATGAATTGCAATCGTTAATTAAACGAGTTTTTAATGTTAAATTTAGTTTACATCAGATTACATGGCAAAAAATTATAATTATTTTTAACTATTGTACGATTAATTTATTAATTACGTCACATACAAAATGGCGAATTAAATTTCAATTGTTTTATTATTATTATTATTATTATTATTATTATTATTATTATTATTATTTTAATAAATTTTTTATTGTTTCATTAAAAAAAATTATTTTCGTGTTAATCGATTTGTAATTAATCATTTGTGATTTTATTTATAAATTTTATTTATAAATTATTCTCTCTCACAATTAAAAATTTTTTTGACTTCCGGTTTAGATATTATTTAGGTATTTCCGGTTTAGATTTATTTTTTGTTATCTTCGTTTTAGGAATTTGAAAAAAAAATTACAAATGTTTTTAATTAAATTACGTTAGTATCGATAAACGAGAGAAAAAAAAACCTTGAACTCGGTATGATTTTTTTTTTTTTTTTTTTTTTTTTACATCGAACCAAAGATATAGAAAGTGATAAGAAAAGAAGGAAGGAAAAGTAAATAAAAATGGGAGTAAAGAAAAAAAAACTAAGAAGAATTCAATCTTTCGTAAGATAGAAGAAAACGATAGAAAAATGGAAGAAAAAAAAAATTAAATTAGCATAACATTTTTTTAGAAAATTGAGTGAACGGGTAATATTCATGGAAAACTCGTGGAAGTAGAATAAAAAAAAAAAAACAAGGGAACTCATCCGTTTCATTTTCCTAACTTCATATCATCATCATCATCATCATCATCATCGGATTGAAATTTAAATGGCTTATTTAAACTTATAATTTAAAACGAAACGTGTTGAATTAAAACGGGGGGGGGGGGTTTCCTCCATTTTTTTTCTACTACAGACTAAAAATAAAATTATTATTAATAAACCGATATCGTTATGTATACGTACTCGTGCCTGTTTTTTTTTTTTATTGTAAGATGCCTTATAGCGACTATACTGAATTTATGCATATTGTATGCAATTAAAATAAATTCACTCCGTCCCAAATGATTATGAACAAATATTATAATTCAACGTTTTTCCCATTATTTTTTAGTATCCCAAAAAAATTTAGTTTTTAGTTTTTTTTTTTAGTTTCATTCGATATTTTATATATAATCGAAGATCGTTTTACTTTTTTTTTGCAATTTCAATTTCAATTTCATTAACCTTTTTTTTCTATTTTAAAATCAATTTTAACCGCCATTATCAATTTTTTTTTTTTCGGGCTATATCGAATCCATTCAAATTGTGTTGTTTTTTGTTGGCACCCCTGCGAATTTTACGTTATGATCAATCATCATCATCATCACTCAGTTCAATTTAAGCATTTTTTTTTTTTTTTTATATTTTAATAAGTAAATAAATTTTTATTGAATATTTCAACAAGGGAAAAAGTTTCTGCTTTGACTAACGTATTAAACTAAAAAAAAAATGATTATCTATGAGATAATAAAATTTAACCGAAACGCACGTGAATGTAACAAAGTTAGCAGAAGTTAAATACTCCATAAAGTCAACATCCTCGATATACATAATAATAATAATTTAAACGTTCAGGTGCAAATGCGCGTGTGTGTGTGTGTGAGACATTTTTTTTTATTTTCTCATTCATTCTTTCCTTTGTTTCCTTTCCTTTGCTTTTTTTTGATTATGTTTAATCAAGTGTCAGGAAATATTTTTTATCATTACA
>NW_002987867.1:847052-859624 GCF_000006295.1 Pediculus humanus corporis | reverse complement strand
TTATTTAAATTAAAAAAAAAAAAAAAAAGAATAAAAATATAAATAAATTAAAAAAAAAAAAATTTTTTTTTTTTGTTCAGGCATTTTAATTTCCTGATTCTATTATGCGGCTGTCATGTCAAAGTCATGAAAAATGGAAACGGTTTCTTTTCTTTCTTTCTTTTTTGTTTTTTTTTTGTTTTTATATATATATATATACTAAGAGGATAGATATGATATACGATTTAAAAACATTGTGAGTATATATATATATATATATATATATATATATATTTTAATTTTATTTTAAACATTAACGAGAGAGAGAGAGAGAGAGAGAGAGGGAGAGAAGAGAGTAAATCATTTAATTTTTCTCGTACGTTTTTTTTTTCCTCTACCATTTCTTTACTCTCCCGTCCCCCGTTTCTCTCCCACCCTGTTCGAATTTCAATTGCAAATTTAATTTTTATTATTATTATTATTATTTCCAAACAACAAACAAACGTTATAAATGATAATGGAATAAAAAAAAAAAATTTTTTTTTCAAAATGGAGGAAACCGCTTATCACCACAATATATGCAATACATCAAAAATATTGATAAGGTTTTCCACGCTTTAAAAAAAAAAAAAATCAACAAATTTTATAAATCTATCGATTTTTATTTTCGGGGGGTTGGCGAGGGAGGGGCTTGGGTAGGCGGGGGAGGAGAAAAAGGGAGAAAAGGAGGTGTAGAAGAGTTTCCGGTTTATGATGATAATAAAAAAAAAATTACGTTTAATTTTTTTTTTTTTTTTTTTTTTCAGGTACGTCAATATGAGTTATCACGTGTTTCGACTTTGGTAAACGATTCGTTATATTTGTTGTTAATATGTTACGTCATTAATAATAATAATAATAATAATGTTGTCGATAGTGATTAATTTTCAAAGTGTCGCGCGCGAAGTGTTAAGTGAGTACTAAGACAATTTAAAAAAAAAAAAAACGAAAAACTGGTAACCGTTTTGAGAAAAATCGTATCGTCGTCAACAACAACAACAACCACAACCACAAGAACAACCATGACAGCTCATATAATTCAGGTAAGATGATTAATTTTTTATTTATTTTATTTTTTATACTCGTAAAAACTAATTTTCGGGGTTAAAATTTTTTTTTTTTTTACGACTCTCTCTTTTTTCTTCTGTATCTCTCTCCTCTCTCTCCTCTCTCTCTTTTCTATTTCTTCTTTTCTCTCTCTCTTTCTTCACTCGTTCATCTAACTATTTAATATGTTAAAAAAAAAATTTTTTTTTTTTTAAATTTTATCGTGGGAGAAGAAAAAAAATAGAAATAATTTAAATTTTAACGACAAGTCATAAAAGTTGTTGTTGTTGCATTCATTACGCATTTAACGATTTTAATATTTGATAATTGATAATACAAATATATATATATATATATATATATATATATATATATATATATATATATGTACATAAGTTATGTAAACGACTATTAAAAAAAATTATTATTATTATTATTATTATTTTAATAGCTTTTTTATTTTTTTCGACATAAGAGTTACGTGTGATGAGAGTATAAAGAAAAAGGGAAATCATTTTTTTTAAAAAAAATTAACTCGATCGTTTTATTATTATTATTTTTGTTTTAAATGTCGAAAGGAATAAGGTAAGGAAGAAATAATAGAACAAACACAGAAACAAACACAAACAAACACAAATCAAATTTGAATTCCTGTTGTAGAAGTTTTTAATTGAATAAATGTACGTTTTGGTCGATTACACATTTTAAATTTGTGTGTTTTTGTGTTTTCAAACTGCTCTTTTTCGTTTTTTTTTTTCTTTTTCGTTTTCGTTTTGTTGATTTAGGGTATTTCAACCGTTTTTACCCTCCCACCCCCACCTCCCTACCTTTCTTATAAACCCACACTGCGAAATAATAATAATAATAATTGAGAAAAAAAGTTTTTTTTAAAATAAAACACGTCAGAATCGAACCGTTAATGATTTTTCTAATTTTTTTTCGTCTCTGAGTGCAAAAATACACTTAGCTTATCTTTTTAAATAGTCTCAGACATTGAAATGTTTCATTTCCGGTTAACAAAAATACATAGAATGAATCATCATTATCATCATCGTCGTCGTAAGCAAGCAACGCGTAAATAATCTATTTCACGCGTTGCAACTTTTTTTTTTTTTCTCTATTCTTTTTCATCTTTTGCCAAACGCGTGGGAAATTATTTTTAATAATAATAATAATAATAATAATAATAATAATAATAATAATAATAATGATAATCCCGAACAAGAAAAAAAAAAAGAAGGAGGATTTTAATCCTCGAAATAATAATAATAATAATAATAAATTTATGTCATTAGCAACGATTTTGTTTTAAACGTTTTTTATTTTTATTGTAAATTCCAACAAAAAAAATTATTATTATTATTATTTCCGTGTTATTATTATTATTACTAGAGATTAAATATATATTGTTATGATCCCGTACTCAATATTCACATTTTCAACTTTTTATAAACAAAAGACTGGCGACGAACTCAAATTGTTCTTCTTTAGAAGCGAAGCTTCTAAAGACTCCTTCTTTTATTTTATTTGCAAGTGTTTGCTCGAACATTCGAAACAGTTGACTGACGAAAGACCAAAGTAATATAGGCAAGCTACACAGCTTGGCGTTGGTTCATTTTGATTTTTAGTCTAGCTGTAATAAGTTCTTGTTTATTAATATTAGTTTTGTGATAGTTTTAAGTGCTTGTTCATTACTTACAAAAATAAAGAACGAACCGAATATAACAATATATTCTTTTTTTCTCTCTCTGTCTCTCTCTTTCTTCCCCCGGTTTCATTAAAATTATTATTATTAACATTTTTTTTTATTAAATAATATATATTTGTCATTTTTACGAGTGTTTTTAACCCCTCGTAAGGATTTTACCTTTTTTTTTGCCTTTCGTATACAAGCAATTAACTTCGTAATGATAATAATAATAATAATAATTGTTTAAATAAAGTGGTTTTTCCACCCTTTCCCTCCTCCTCTCCCTTCTCCCCATCCTCCCCTCTTTTTTCTCCCCTTATTTATTATTATTATTTAAACAATTTAAACTTTACGATTTAAAGAGAAAATTTTTTTTATTTGGATTTATTAATAATAATAATAATAATAGGTGTGTTGTAATACGTTTTTAAAAGAAAAAATTTTTTTTTTTTTTTTTTTTTTTGGAAAATTAAAAATAAAATTTTCCTATCTCTTTTTTAATCCGTGACGAATGAAAAAATGATCATTTTCCGGTTTTAAATGAAAAAATTTTTTGACAAAAACAGGGAAAAATTTTATTCTGACCGGATTTTCGGTAGTTTATCATTTCCTTTTTGATAAATTTTCTATCCATTCGAACGAATTTTTTTTTTTTTTTACATTTCATCGATTGCTACCATTATTATTATTATTATTATTATTATTATTATTATTATTATTATTATTATTATTAAATTACGAATTTCTTCGGGTGATATTGAATTAAGTTTTATAAAAAATCGATAATGATAACGTTTTTGTTTTGTTTTGTTTTATCAATACCCATTTGTTATTCTATGATTCTATGATTACTCTATGATTTTTAAGTAAAAAAAGGGGGGGAGTCGTGAAAAGAGGAAAAATGGCGGGATTTTAATAAAAATAATTGTAAAACGATGTCTCATTTCAAGTTTTATTTATAAAAATGATTGAATTTCGTACAATAATAATAAAAATTAGCACGTTACGATTTATTTATTTAAAAAAAAAACGTGCAAAAATATATGCACTTGGCACATAAAATTAAAAAGAAAAAAAAAAAACAAAAAACATTAATTTAAATAAATGTATGCAACATAAATGATTCGAAATCCAACGTTTTAAATTCAAATATTAACAACGACAAACAACAACAACAAACAAAATAAAACAAATTGAACATGGGAAATGATGATGACACTATTCGCGGGGTTTTTTTTTGCCAAAAGGGCGTCAGTTTTAAAGAAAAATAGTGTTGGGTTGGTCATCATCATCATCATTATTATTATCATTATTATTGTGTTTTATTATTAATATTATTATTATTTAACGGGTGGAGTGAATTGTAAATTGTGATGTAATCCATCGAAATAAATAGAAATCGTCCTTAAAAAAAAAAAAAAAAAAACAATTTTAACGTAGATTTTTTTTTGTTGCAGTTTTAAATTATTTTCTCGTTTTGTTTGTCGATTTGATTGTTGTTGATAACGCTTATCACACAAATTTTTATTTGATTTTATTTGTGCGCTTGCGTGTGTTTTAACGTTGTAGAAAATTTTTTTTTTTTTCCTTTTTTGAATTTTTATTATATCATTAAACAAAACTCATCATTCAAAATTTTTTAAAACCAGTCATTTAGTTGTAATTTAAATAATAATAATAATAACAATATCTAAAATTGAAATTTATATTTTAATAAAGAAACGTTTCGAATAAAATCTTGTAGGATTATCCGAAAGGGTTAAAAAAGGTTTTGACGTTAAATCGTTTTTTTTAAAAAAAAAAAAAAAAGAAAAACAAAATAAGAAAAATTGTTTTGTTTTTTTTAATAAAATTTGAATGGTTGCCTTTTACCAAAAAAAAATTTATTTACATAAATTCATTTATATTATTCGAATTACTCATAAATAAAATAATCCTCACATGAAAGGATGTAACCTTTTGTGGGGGAAAAAAAAAAGGGTTTTCTGTCGGTTGGTTTTTCACATAAAAATTAGTCGTCGTGTATGACGAATGAAAAATTTTTATTTTATTTTTTATTTTTTGAGTTTCTGGAAAATTTTTCGGTTATTATTATTTTATAATCGGGAGATTTTTAAAATAATTATTAAAAAATCAATAAACAAAATTATAAACAATAATAAAACAAATAAAAATTAAAAAGATTGCGAAAGGTGCGAAAAACAATGGGAAATTTTTAAATTATTTGTATATTTTTTTGTTTAATTATTAACTCTATGATCTTCCTCTATGATTTTTCTCTATGGTTTTTTTCTATGGATCTTTCTCTACGATCTTTCTCTACGATCTTTCTCTACGATCTTTCTCTATGATTTTTCTCTATGATCTTTGTCGATGATCTTTCTCTATGATTTTTCTCTATGATTTTTCTCTATGATTTTTCTCTATGATCTTTGTCGATGATCTTCCTGTATGATCTTCCTCTATGATTTTTGTCCAGGTTCTTCCTCTATGGTTTTTGTTTACAATCAATGGTTTTCGTCTAAGGTTTTCATCCTTTCGTAGTTTTGATCATTGATATTCATTCTCATTTTAATTCGAATAAAAATTCTTGACTTTTTATTATGAAACCGATACACATGATATTTATATATAAATAAACGCGTGTTAGAATACACATCGTTCACTTGTTTAGAATAATAAGAAAATCTTAAGGGAAGATAAAATAGGGAAATGATGATGCTTCCGTCAATTAGTTATAAAATTTCATTAAGAGAAGTTGATTTTATATTAAATGTCTAGTTTCAAAAATTGTTGACTTTTGCTGACAAGAATAATAAACAGGCGGTAGATGTTGATGATGTTGATGATGATGATGATGATGATGATAATGATGATGAGACCTCTCTTACACTTTTCACTCGTTTGTTTGAATTTACAAGTTGTTTTAAGACACTAAAAGACCTTTGTAATTAAATAATTTAAATAAATAAAAAAACGTGTTATCACCGTTAAAATTTTTAATATAAACACATTTTGTTTTCTTTTTAAAAATAATAATAATAATAATAATAATTTCACTAGATATTAAATAGAAAGAGAAAATATTATAAAAACTATTAAGGTTTTAAAGGTTTTTTTCTTGTTTTTGGAAAAATTTTAATATTTTTGGTTAAATATTCGATAGGTATTGTTAATAAGGTTGTTTTTTTGGTTTAAATTGAACCTTAAATCGAGATGAGGTTTGGAGAAAAGGTTGAAATTTGTCACCTGAACTTAAAAAATTATGTTTAACTTACGTATAATAACGGTTTTTTTTTCTATTTTAAAATTAAATAATTAGTCTGCGTGTTAAAAAAAAAATTTATTGCAAAATCATCATCAATCGTATTTATTGTTTATGTTTCCAGTCGTTCACTCGAAATAAAATAAATTTTAAAAAAATAATAATAATAATAATTTAAATGATTTTTACATAAATTCGATCATCAATCATAATAATAATAATACAAGAAAACAAAATTCCCAATCGATCGATCCGTCTTAAAATTTTCTTTTTAAAAAATTATTTTTCATCCTTAACGGCGAGGAGGAAAAAAAGATTAATAGAAAGGTTGGTACCCTAAGCGAAAGAAAAAACGGTCCCCCAAATAAAAAAAAAAACTGTTTAATTAAAAAAAAATTTTTTTTAAAGTGGAAGAAGAAGAAAAGAAAATGGTGTCCATTTTTGTTTTTTGAATAATTTTTTTTTTTTGTAAACTTTCTTTATTTTTTTTTTTTATTCTGCTGTCAGATGTTTGTCGGACTTTAGACCTTTTTTTTCCGCATAATATTATTATTATTATTTTTTACTGTTGCGATTTAAAACTTGTAGAAAATATATATAAATAAATAAAATTTAAATTTTTTTTTGAATATAATAATAATAATAATAACAAAATGTTGTCGGGTCGAGGAGTGAATATTTGTCCGAAACATACGAAAAAAAAAACTATTTTTTTTTGTTATGAAAAAGTTTGTAACGTCTTTTTTTTGCTGTTGTTGTTATGAAACATGTTGTGATAAACAAGAAGGAAAAAAAAAAAAACAAAAAAAATTTTTTTTGAGTTTTCCCTTTCTTGAATAAATTTATGAATATATATATGCGACATATATTGATTTCTTTTCTTCTAATGCGATATTTTCAACAAACAACAAACAAACAAACAACAACCAAATGAAATAAATTATTAATTTTTTTACTTATAATTAATACTTATTAATTAATACTCATCGAGTGAACAAAAAAAATAATAAACAAATAAAAAAAAACTTACGAATGGGTTATCGTGATGACGAAAGTTTTTCAAACCCCAAACACTTTTTAACGTGTCAATAGCACTATTATTATTATTATTTACTCGTTCTTTAATTTTTCCTTTCGTTTTTTCCAATTAAAAAAAAAAAAAAATGACGTGAAATAAATTTTTTTTTTTTAATTCCACGACAATTATTTTATTATAATTGATATTAATCAACGTTTTTTTTTCAAATTTCATTTCCGTTTGTTATTTATTATATAGTAAATGAAAGATTTAATTTTTTTTTCTTTAAATTACATACAATTATTATTATTATTATTAATTATGTACATAAAAAAAATTAAACTAAAATATAATAATGATAGGAATGAAGAAATGTAATTAATTAACTATGAATTTTTTTTTTTTTCGAGTCGGTCATTAAAATTTTCACTTTAATAAAAAAAAATTGAATTATTATTATTATTATTATTAATAACGAATACGATTGCATGCATTGATACGGTGACAATGAAATAAATAATAATAATAATAATAATAATTTAAACGAATGAATAATAGTCGCTTTGTATTATTGTAATTATTTAAATAAATAACAAATAAAATTAAATTTTTTAAATTATTTATAAATTTATTGCGCGTCGTTCATTTTCATCGCGTAAAACAAAAAAAAGGAAAAAAAAGAAAAAAAAGGAAAAAAAGGAAAAAAAAGGAAAAATTATTTATTTCTCTCCGTTGGGGTTTTTTTTTCAATTGAATTCGTTATAAGAAAATTATTCTATTCATTTTTTTTTATTAATAATAATAATTATTATTTTTTCATCGGGTAAAAAGTCGTCGATAAACAATACCGTTAAATTTATATTTGGTTTTTCACCCCCCTCGCTCCCACTCCGCCCCCGTCTTTATTACAAAAAATAATAATAATAATTAAAATAAAATTAACGTCTCGTATGACACAGCAGACATTACTCTCGAGTATTTTATCAATAATGTAGTGATAAGAACTTATTTATATTAAAATGAAAGAAAAGTAAAATTCTACAAAAGATGCCCTGATTTCCTCCTCCCCTTCCCATCCCGTCTCCTCCCCACCCCCCGGTTAAAAAAAAAAGAACATAATAAAATTTATATTATTTAGACTTTCGCGGCATTCTACTCTACAATTTTTACTTAAATTTTTTGGGTTATTATCAGTTTTGTTTTGATTGTGCAAGTGTTAAGTACACAGGTACGCAAGACTCCACTGAGGATGCCGATAGCTGTTCAAATCGGCGAAACGTTTGGAAAAATGGGTGAGTTCGCTCCATTTTCTAAAAATTTGACGCGGTGTAATAACCCAAAAAATTTAAGTAAAAATTGTATAATAAAATTTGTTTAAAACGTTTCCCCCCCATCGTTTGTTGTTGGCCCAATTGGCAAAAAAATTAACGCGTGTCGTATTTTATTTATTATTATTATTATTATTAATAAATAAAAATATTAATAATAATAATTATTATTATTATTAATAAATAAAAATATTAATAATAATAATTATTATTATTGTCGTCGTCATTTGTTTATACGTAACGAATTTCGATCGTAAAAATTATGCATAATAAAATATCTAAAAAAAAAAAAAAACGAATAAACGAGTTGGCAAAATCGAATAACTGTCACTAATATAGTTTTCTTTTCTTTTATCCGTTTGTTGTTGTGTTTGTTGTTGTTGTTGTTGCGTGCAGTGGATAAATTTAAAAAGTTCATAAAATTAGCAACTTTGTGCTCATTTCACGAAACTCATCATACATATTGTTTCGTTAAATTAAAAAAAAAAGGAAAAAGAAGAAGATTACTGTTATCATTATCATCGTTTCTTTTTTTTTTTTTGTTAAATTTATTGATATAGTATTTTTTTTTTTTTAATAACTTACGGAAGCTTTTAAATTAATTATAATATTAAAAAAAAAATGAAGAGAGAAAGAGAGAGAAAAACTTATGTGACATCCGGTCGAAGGGTTTGTTGTTAAACAAATAAAAATTTTGTGAGTCAACAAAAAAACAAACAAACAAAACAATAATTAATCACGATTATTATTATTATTTTACGACTAATAACTGATTTGTTGTTTGTTTGTGTGTGCGTTTGTTACACGAATGTAAAAAATGGAATAGTTTTAAACGTGTCAATAGTGGTTCGTCCGATATATTACGTTTCGTCCACGTCTTTTTTTTGGCCTTAACCTCATCTCATCTTTTAACAAAAAAAAAAAGAGCAATAAATTATTAATGAAAAATATTTAAAAAATTAAAATAAAATGTTATAAATTTTCACGGTTGTTGTAAATCTAATCCAGTTTATATTGATGATGAAAACACAACAACAACAACAACAACAACAACAACAACAATAGAAAATCTTGACGTTGAAGTTAATATTTCGATTAAAAGTTAATAAACGAAAAAGGAAAAGAAGGAGAAGAAAAAAAAAACACAATTTGAACTCATCAAAATAAAAGTTTATTATTATTGCTTTGGTTATTTAGTTTTCAATTAGGTATAAAAAATATTTCTTGTTTTTCTCTCTCTCTCTCTCACTCTCTCTTTCTCTCTCTATTACAATTCAGTTTTTAAAAAATAAATAAATAAATAACCGTCGGATTTTTTTTTTTATTAAAATAATTTCACACGTTTTGTGACGTAACATATATACGTATAAGCAGAAGAAAAAGCAGACGAAAAATAAGCAGAAAAAAAAGCAGACGAAAAATAAGCAGAAGAAAAAAAATTTTAAAAATGATTCGTCACGACGGGAAACAACACGCGTTTTAATTATTTCCGGGAACACACGCACTTTTAATACTTACGCGCACGCGCACGCGCACACACTGCGTACGAATTATTAATAATAATAGTAATAATAATAATAAATTTGTGATTTTTTAAAATTATTTTTTTATAATTAAAACACAGTTTTTTTTTTTTAAACAAGAACGCAAAAAAATTTTTTTCTTTTTTTTTTTTGTCGGTTAAAAAAAATATGAAAATCCTAATCACGAATATGAATAGGAGGAAGAAGAAGAAGAAGAAGAAGAAAAAAAGGTAAATCATGAAACATGCAAACCTGTCATCATTTTGACACGGGGTGTGGACTCCGTTTGTTGGAAAATAGGCCGTACGAATAGTTTCCGGTTTTTAGACTCTCTCTCTCTCTTTTCCTTTTTTTTCTTCTGCTCCATTTTTTTTTCTTTTACAAAACTTTTAATATAAATTAATGACGGTTTTTTATTTATTTATTTATTTTTTATTACGTATTGTTTTAAACTCCGAAAAAAAAAATTCGTTACCTTTTTTATAATATCACAGCTATTATTATTATTATTATTATTATTTATAATTTAATTAATTTTTACGGTCTGTGCTAATGTCCCTAAAAAATTATATTATTTAATTCCATTTTCCTGTCGGAAAAACTTTTTTTTTTTAATGACGTAATAAATAATTAATTACGATTAAAAAAAAAAAGTTGCCGATAAAATTCGATTAAAAAATATATATATATATATATATATATATATATATTTTACGGTTTAGTGTGCGTGTGCGCGTGCATGGTTTCCGTTAAACTTACAACACGTGACCTTCGAATAAAAAAAAGTTTTTATTAAAAAAAATTTAAAAAGTTTAAATTTATTCTCTATCGAAACTATCCAATTAGATAATTACACGGTTTTTTTTTTTTTTTTATTATGTTAAAAGGTGACACGACGATGCTTAAAGCCACGACAAAATAAAGTGTAAGAAACCGAAACGAATAAGTAGTTGTCGATAATAATAATAATAATAATAATGATAAAACACGTTTTATAACTCATTTAAAGTTGAGATTTTATCTATTTAAATATTTTAACCGTTTTTCATTGATAAAAACAAAGAAACGTCGACAAATATTTTGTTTAACGTGTCTGTCGCGGTTTTGCGGTTTTTAACACTTACGACCAACCGTTAAATTATTATTATTATTTTTAAAAAAAAATTAATAATGATGATATTGTATTGAGAAAGGAAACAAAAACTTTGTTTACATTTCCTTCGAGTGACGAATTTCTATGCGATAAAAAAAAAGGGTTTTGATTATTGTTATTATTAATTACGGTAATCAATTAATTATCTATGGTATGTAATGCTTAATTAATAATAATAATGATAATAATAATAATAATAATTTTGGATTAAGAATTTTACAAGTACCCATAAGTATTTACTGGTATCCATAAATAAATTAATAATGGGACGGCAAGAAATGCCAGAATGGATAACCACGGGAAAAACGTATTTGCTGCCAAAAAAATCAGGAGCTATGGAACCGAAAGATTTTCGGCCAATTACCTGTTTGCCCACAATGTATAAAATAATAACAGCTATTATTGCTGAAAAGATTTATGGGCATTTAAGAAAAAATAACATTTTTCCTCCTGAACAATATGGATGCAGGAAAGGGTCTTACGGCTGCAAGGAGGTTTTATTAATAAATAAATTGATCATGGCCAGTGCAAAACAAAAGAGGAAGAATTTAAGCATGGCATGGATTGACTATCAAAAGGCCTTTGATAGTGTGCCTCACGAATGGATTATTGAGGCATTGAAAATATATAAAGTAGACCCTAAAATTACAGCGTTCTGCGAGAAGAGTATGAAAAATTGGTGCACCCAGCTGGAAGTGCAAAAATACTCTTCTAGAAAAATATTTATAAAAAGAGGGATTTTTCAGGGAGATTCATTGTCGCCACTTTTATTTTGCATGTCTTTAATTCCTCTATCCAGACAGCTTAATATCAAGGATCAAGGATATGAGTTGGTACCGGGAGGCAGGAAAATCACCCATATGTTATACATGGATGACTTAAAACTTTATGCCAAAAATGAAGAGGAGTTAAATAAAATGTTACGGACGGTTCAAACCTTTTCCTCTGACATCAACATGAAATTTGGTTTGGAAAAATGTGCAAAAGTTAATATTGTCAGAGGAAAGTTAAAACAAAAGCAAAATATAGAAGACTCCGAAGAAGAACTTATTAAAGAATTGGACCCTGGATCATCATACAAATATCTGGGGATTGAAGAAAATTTTGGGATAGCCAACAAGGAAATTAAACCTCGATTGAAGAGAGAATATTTTAAAAGATTGAGGCTTATATTACAGTCGGAACTGAATGGAAGAAATAAGATAACCGCCGTCGGCACATTAGCAGTTCCTGTAATAGAATATAGTTTTGGCCTCGTAGACTGGACGAAAGAAGAAATCACGCACCTAGATAGAAGGACAAGAAAAATATTAACCATGAATGGTGCGTTACATCCAAAGGCTGATGTGGATAGATTGTACGTCAGCAGGAAAGATGGAGGAAGAGGATTAAGACAAATAGAAGCGGCACACCAGAATGCCATTATTGTGTTATGTTCGGTTCGTTCTTTATTTTGTAAGTAATGAACAAGCACTTAAAACTATCACTATAACAAAACTAATATTAATGGATAAGAACTTATACAGCTAG
>NW_002987867.1:828462-846571 GCF_000006295.1 Pediculus humanus corporis | reverse complement strand
GAATATTTAGAAAGGCACAATAAAATATGTCAATATCTCCATTGGAGTATATGCCGAGAATATGGAATGGATGGATTACCCAAGGAGTGGTACAACCACATTCCAAGCCCGGTTACGACAGTAGGTCCATGCACAGTTCTATATGATCAACAAATCCACACTGATAGAACTGTGCCAGCTAACAAACCGGATATCATACTCAGGCATAATGGGGAAAAATGGTGTAAGTTAATTGAGGTATCCGTGCCGGCAGAAAAAAACACCACAGCCAAAGAAGCAGACAAAAGGCTGAAATACAGAAATTTGGAAATTGAAATAACCAGGATGTGGGGAACAAAAACCGAAACGATTCCGGTCATCGTGGGAGCATTGGGAGCCATGCCACATTCAATAAAAGGAAATTTAAAGAAGATTATGAAGAACCTAAAAGAAGAAACCATCCAGGAAATCGCACTATGTGGGACGGCCCACATTCTTCGGAAAATATTATAAATAGCACCACCGATATTCGAGTATTTGTCCCTAAGGAATCGGGTAGAGACCTGGGATAAATGCTTAAAAACCCCGACAAATAAGAGCCTTGTCGTGTTTAAGAGTGACCATAATAATAATAACAATAATAGAGTTTGTATTTATTTATTTATAATCGATTAAAAAAAAAGAAGAAATTTATTTATGAGTTATGAAAAAATAATTTTTTTTTTCGTTTTGTAATTTTTTTGTTTTTTTTTTTTTACGAACGTGAAAAGGTTCGAATGAATGAGAATTAAATATGGCGGAAGGTGAAGGGGAAGCAGAAGAAAAAGAAAAAAAGATGATTTTAAATTGAGGTTTTGAGATTATAAGTTTTTTTTCTTTTTTTTTTTTTGTATTCTCGTGGGTTTATATTTCTAATTTTTTTTTTCTTTCTCTCTCTCTTTTTTTGACCGTGCGAGTTAGTATTTATTATTATTATTATTATTATTATTATTATTATTTTGCTATGGTTAAGGTTTTACGTTCTTTATTTCTTTTGCTCGTAAAAAACTCAAAATAAAATGAAAAGAAAATTCTTTTGATATTTTAATTTAACATTGGTCATTATTCGATTTCTGATACAAAAAAAATTCTCATCAATAAATTTATTATTTTATTGAGGACGGGAATGACACGTGAGAATTGAGAAAAAAAATTCCCCCCCCTCTCTTTCTCTTTCTCCTCGACCCCTCGTTTCCGTAAGGGGGTTGATTTATTTTTCCCTCATAATTATTATTTTTAAAATTAATTAAATTAAATTTTTTTTGTAATAAATAAATTGTTTTATAAGTCGTAACGACGACTACCACCACCACCAAATCTTTTTCAACTTCCGGTTTAGAGTTTTTTTTTTTTTTATAAGGTTGGACAAAATGTCTTTAGTAGTATATTTAAAAGAAGATTTAATAATAATAATAATAATAAGTTTTTTGCCGGTAAGAATTAAGCTTAACATCTTCTTGAAATCGACATGCGCCATTTTTTTTTTTTTTTTGTTTTTCCTCCATCATTCATCACTTCGGCGGCGTTGTTTTTGTTTTTCTTTTTTTTTTTTTGACGTAAAAAGAGAGAGAGGGAGGGAGAGGGGGAGAGAGAGAAAGAGAAAGAAAGGGAAAACCTTATCAATTAATTCAATATTGATTATAAACCTTTTTTTTTTACGTCACGTTTCTTAATTACTTTTATTGAATTTTTACGTTTTAATTTTTTAATTTTTTTTTTTTTTTTAAATTCTAAAAGGAAACCTTTGAAGAATAATTTTTCTTTTTTTTTTCCTTTTTAAATTAATTTAAAATTTAAAATGATCCCTTTAAAAAAAATGGAAAAAAAACAAATGATTAAAAATTGTATGTTTAATATGTAAATTGATATGTTGGCACCTCTGATTCACGTATAAAAAAAGTAAAAAAAGAAAATATTAAAAAATAAATTTTCCTAATAATAATAATAATAATATGAAATATTTTATTTTTGAAAAGGATGATGGAAAAAACGAATTAAAGGGTGAGAGAAGAGGGGGCAGGCGGGAAGCGGGGGTGGAGAGGGGAGGAGAACGTGAAAAGAGTCGAAACGTTCGAATGGATATAATGAAATTTTATAAAAGTATAAAATTTCATTTTATTGCTTTGCTATTCAATAGAAGAAAATTTTAACTTTTTAAAAAAAAAAACTTTTCAAATCAATGATTTGATCGTAATAGAAGAAGAAAACAAATTTTCTTCTCTCCTGTCGCTCTGTAGAAAATAATTTGAATCAAACATTGAAAAGTTAAACATGTTGTTGTCGTTGTTGTTGTTGTTGCTGTTGTTTGTCTTACGAGTGATACTATTATATACCTTTCTTTGATCGCCGTCGTCGTAAATCACTGTTTCATTTTCTTCTTTTTTATTTATTTATTCTTTCCCTTTTTTTTAGGGGGTAGGTAGGGAAAAAGAAAAAAGTAAAAAAGGGAGATTGAAAACGTAGTAACGAACGGGGGGGTCGGAGGGTAAACGAAATAAAAAACAAAAAAAAATAAACATTTTGTTTTAAAATAAACGAAAACTTTTTCTTTTTTTTTATAAAATTTTATTTTTATGTAATTTTTTTTTTTTACACGTGTAATTAACTTTACGATAAGTTGTCTAAAGTCACGTTCATTTGCCAAAAAAAAAAAAAAAAATTTTTTAAATGTTTTTTAACCTCCCCTCGGAAAAGTACTTGGAAGGAGGAAAAAGAGGATAAAATCCTCAAAAATTATTCAAAATTATTTATTTATTTATTTATTGTAAAATCTTTTTAAATGACTTTTTTCCCTCCCCCTCTCCTTCTCCCTTCCTTTGTTTAGTATTAAAAGGTTTAACCTTCCCCCCCCTTCGCCCCCTTCGTAGAAAAATTTATTTTTTTTAATACTTTCCGAGAATAATTTACGGTGTTGAAAAAAGAAAAAAATTATAATTTTAAATTTTTTTTCATTGTTTCCCCTCCCTCCTTTTTTTTGTTTTTCATTGTTTTCTTTTTCTTCTTCTTTTTATTGACCGATGGAATGAGAAAGAATCGAAGGGACTGATTCGAAAAACTAGTAAAAAAAAAAAAAAAAAAAAAACATCATCAATAAATGTTAAAACAAAAGTTTCTGATATTGTCACATAATAAATAAAGAAAAAAAAAATATACACGCATAGAGAGGAATAAATCGTAGTCGAAACAATGAAAGGAAAAAACAACCGGAAATGTAATGAGTTTTATTTAATTTATTTTTTATTTATTATTGTATTATATCCTCGTTTATTTCCGCTCAAAATTATTAACTTTATTGTTATTATTATTATTAATTTTTGATCGAGGTAAATCGTTATATACGTAAAGGTTTTAACGTATTTAACGCACTTATCGAAAAGGGGAAGGGATGATTATTTAATTGTTATTATTATTATTATCTTTTGTTTATGTTTTTTAATGTTGTTGTTTTTGATTTGTTTAAAAAATGTTTAAAAAAAAAAAATTACAAAAAAAAATTTACAATTTTGAGTAATAAAATAAACTAATGGAAAAAAAAAGGTATGAAGAGGTATCTGTTTGTCTTGTTGTTGTTGTTGCGTTTCAAAATGAATATGTTAAAGGGAACACTTGAAAAATGAAAAATGTTTGTAAAAAAAAATTTTTTTTACCCCCCCTTCCAAAAAAAAATTAACAACGGAAAGCGATACGTAGAATTTTTTTTTTTTTTAATTAAAGAACGACCGAGTAATCAACCAATCAGAATTCGAGTTAAAAAGTTAAAAAATTTTTTTTTTAAATTTAATTTCCGAAAGTAAAAATTACGAAAAACGTTAAACGTTAAAAAAAAATTGGTGAAGGGAAAGGAAGGGGGAGGAGGGGGGCAAGGAAGGAAGGAAAGGAAAAAACATAAAAGAAAAAATAAATTTTATAATTTTTTTTTTTACAAAACCGCGAACAAAAAAAAAAAAAAACAAAAATGGTGGGAAATTTATTTGAAACGTAAATTTTTGAAAAAAAAAAAAAAACTTCAATCTAATATTACTGACATGCTTCCAATTTAAAAGTAAAGCGAACGAACGAACGAACGAACGAGCGAACGTACGAACGAGTGAACGTTAAAAAACTTGAATGATTTGACTTTGACGAAAGATTCCTTTTAATTGGAATTTTATACTCTATCAACTTTTAATTTATTTTTTAACCTTTTCCTTAAAAAGATTTCCAATTTTTTTCCTCCTCCTCCTCCATTTTCCATTCCCTCACCTCTCTCTCTCTCTTTCTTTTCTGTAGTTTTATTTTTTTAAATTAACTCTTGAAAAAAAAAAAATGGTTGACTTTAAATATTTAACGTAATTCATTCGAAAAAAAAGAAATACACATTAATTATTATTATTATTAAAGTTAATTTCGGTTTGAAAATTCTTTTAAAGATTTTCCCAATCGGAAAATTATGATTTAGAAAAAAAAAAAAAAATTTTCCACGTTTTTCCTTCTTTTTTTTTTTAACTTTAATTTAGAAAAATCTTTCGTTTGTTATTTATTTATAAAACGTATCAAATCATTTCCGGTTTTGCTTTTTTTTAAAATGAATTTCCTTTTCCGATTTCTTTTATTTATTTTTTGATTAACTGTTTGATTTCTAATAATCGGTAAAAAAAAAAAAAAAATAATAATAATAATAATAAGAAACGATGAGGTTTTTCCTTTCTTTCTCTCTATTTTCTTTATTGTTTATCGTTTTGTTTGGTTTGTTTGTTTGTTTGTTCGTTCGTTTGTTTGCTTTTGCGTTTTTTTTACAGATTTATTATCGTTCACCCCATTACACGTTTTTTTTTTTATTTATTTTTATGACGTGGAAAAAACTAAGATGATATAAAAAAAAAAAAAAAAATTTATCGGTTCGTTATTACGTAAAAAATATTTTTTTTTTATTTTAATTATCATTATTATTATCATTATCATTATTATTATTAATCGAGTTTTATATAAAATTTTCCGAATACTAATAAAAAATTAATAAAATGTTAAATATTAATAATAATTTTTTTTTTTTCTTGAAATTTTCATTTTTGAATTTAATAATTTTTTTTATTTAAAAAAAAAAAAATGCAGCGTTGCCTAATTTTCAAAGATAAATCTATTGACACGATTTGTTCCCTGAAAAACAAAAAAAATTAAGAAAATGTTTTCTTATTTAATTTTTTTTTGGAAGCATAAAATAAAAAAAAATGTTTTTGACAAAAGGGTAAATAAACCAATTATCGATTACTTTCGTCGTTATCATCAAACCCCCCCACCCTCCCCCACTGCGGAAAAAACGCAGATAACGGAGATAAAATTTATGTTAAAATTTTTAGTTAATGAGATGATACGTATAAATATGTTTATGTATGCATATATATATGGATTCCCATGAGGTTGTGCGCTATTTTATAAGAGATTTCTCGTAGTGTATATATACATACATAGCTTCTTAATATTTACTCCTCTAAAGAGTTTATTAATGCATTTAAAAAACATAACAAGACTGAATAAAAACATAAAAGCATAAAACATAAAACTGGAAAACTACATGGAAAATATTTTCCGAGTTTTAACAACTCGACAAAAAACCATTTCTTAACAACAACAACAACAATTATTATCGTAGTTATTATTATTATTATTTTATTTAAAATTATTATGTTTTCGAAATGATATTAAAACATTAAAACTAACTTTTTTTTTACTGCATCTCCCCCTCCGCTCTCGTCGCTCCTCGAAAAAAAAATTTCAATATTTTCGTATTTTTCGGTTGATATTTTAATAATCTTAAGTCCATCCTTCGTCGACGTGTGAGAGAGAGAGAGGAGAGATAGACGTGGTTAAAGAAACGAAGACGGAAACGATAAATAATTTTTAAAAAAAAGGCGCGCATATTTTTAAAATAAGAAGGCGGTGAATTAAAAGAATTAAAATAATCGTTAAAATTTAAATAATCGATCACCCTTAAGGCATAATAATAATAATAAAAATTTATCCATTCAGACGGTAAATTCTCGGCGATTGATCGATCTATCGATCAATCAATTTTATTAGTAAAAAAAAAAAAATCAATAATTCGATATAATGGATGATATTAAAGAGGTAAAATTTAAAATAATTATGTTAAAAAGGAATAATATTAAACGTAATTCGTTGAATGAAGTCGTTTGTGTTTCCGGCAGGCGGCAGGTTTTTGATTGTTTTTTTTTTTTTTTGACAGAATCCTTTTTGATTAATGTCAGCGATTAAAATAATGGCCTTAAGGATATTATAATTTAATAAAATTATTTTATTTATTAAAGGGTTGAATAAGAATAAAAATAATTTTTTCCCACTCCCTTTCGGATTCCATATGTAATAACGGTTTTATTCAAAATGGCGTCAAAAATATTTCATAACGCCATTTATTTATTTATTATTTTCATTCAAATATTAAAATTTAAATACTTTTTGATTTGTGTTAATTTTAAAATAAAGTTTAAGATTCGAATAAATTTAATATATTTATTTATTTAAATAAACTAAAACTTTTAAATAACTTTTTACAATTCTAGAAAAAAATTATTTATTTAAATTATTTAACCAAGTTAGGTTATGTTTCACTTTTTTTTTTTTTAAAAAAAAAAACGTTTTAGAATGTTGTTGTCAAATACTTTGCGTGATGTTTTATATATTATATAACAAATCTCCCCTACCGAGACAGACAAAAAGAAAGAAAAAAAGAAACATTTTACGTTTGTTTGTTGTTGTTTCGAACGTGAATTATTATTACATAATCGTGTGTTTCTATGAGTAATAATTGATTTTTTTTTTATTAAAAACCGATTCGATAAAAGTGTTTTTTTATAAAACAAAAAGAGATTGAATGACAAACAAATGGAAAAATTTTTTTCATAGAGTAAATAAATAAAAAATGATAGAAAAAGGAGGAGTGATCGGTCGGTGTTTTTAACACTCTAAAAAAAAAAAAAAATACATAGGTATTTAAATAAAATAGTAAATTAAAGAATGCGTTTGAAATAGTAATTAATAATAATAATAGTTGAACGTTTAAATGGAATCAAGAACACGCCTGCATCATTAGAGATAGTTAAAAAAAAGGGAGGAAGGATGGGGAGGGAAGGGGAAGGGCAGGGCAATTTTTACCGAAAAAGTCATAAATAAATTTTAAAACTTGTAATTTTTATGTTTTTTTTCTTTTTCACTCACTCTCTTTCTCTCTATTTCTCTCTTCCCCTAATAATAACATCGTTGTAGAGAGCTACTACTCCTCCTCCTACTACTACTACCCCTACTACCACTTCTACTAAATATTCAATGGTTTGAAATTTAAAAAATTTGTTAATGTTGAAAAGGGATTTGCGTTGACAATTTGCGTTATATATAATTGTTGTTATCGTTGTTTAAAATTTTATCGTTTGTTTTTTTTTTCTTTTTCAAAAACAAACAACAATGAGAGAGAAAATTTAAAAAAAAAAAAAAAAAAAACATAAATCAAACATTTGTAAATAACGCGTTTGTCGTAACCCGAAAAACATTTTTTTATTGTTTTTAATAAATGATGATGATGATGATGATATTTGAAATTTTCAATTAATTCAATTTTTTTTTTGTTATAAAAATCATTTCCGATTATAAATTTTATATAAAACGTTTGTTTGTTTGTTTTGCTTTTTATTAAACAATCGAATTTTTTTTTATAAATACTTGCAATATTGTTTAATTAATCTCTCTCTCTCTCTCTCTCTCTCTTTCTCGCGTTTTATTTATTTAAAAAATTATTTCTTTTTTTTTTTTTTTTTACATATTTAAAAGTTTTTTTTTTTTTTTAAATTATAAAATTTTACGTTTTTTAACGGCGGGCGGGCGGGGGAAGGGGAGGGGAGGGGAGGAGGAGAGAGAAACTATTTGAAATCCCGAGTAATTTTCTGTTGTGGAATAATGAAAAGTTTTAAATTAAAAAACTAAATTTAATTAAAAAAATTTTTTTAATATAGTTGAAAGAGCTCAATCGGTTCGAGCCCATTGGTTGGTTCGTTGGTGTGCTCTTGTTGTATAGAAAAAAAAAAAAAAAAAAAAAAAAACTCGGAAACATCAACCTATTTAATTAAAAACATTGTTTCATCATTCACAAAGTAAGAAAATCATATTAAAGTAATATTTTTTTAACAAAATTACACCACCGCCACCCCTTCCCTCCCCTTCTCTCCTCTCAACATGCATTTATGTGTCTCATGTACAATTTTTTCTTTTCTTTTACCTCTCTCTCTCTCTTCCCTTTTCCCTCTCTTTCTTTCTCTATGGCATTCGAAGGTAGTAGAATAACGGTAATTATTATTATTATCATCATCAGCGACGGTAAGAAAAAATAAATAAATAAATAAATTTTTTTTTGTGATAAAATAAGAAAATGTTTTTGACATGGAAAATTTCGGTTATAGATGTATAGTATCGTCATAGAATAAAAATCGAAATCATTATTATTATTATTTTTTTTTTATTACTTTTTCATTGCCCTAAAGGAACAAAAGAAGGAGGAGGAGGAGGGGTGAAAAAATTATTTTTCAATTTATGAAAAAGCAACCTGAAAAAAAAAAAAAAAACGTTTCAATGCTATAAAATTTATGTATTCATATATGAATTTCTATGAATGTATATATTGTAAATTTATAATAAAGTAAATATATATTTATTTATTTATTTTTTTATATATTTTTCTCTCTCTACGTGCGTGCGTGCGTGCGCGTGTGTGTATTTGATATTTGTAAAAGGCAATTTATTCGACGCGTATTCAAAAAAAAAAAAAATAAAAAAAATAAAAGGAAAACGTAAGAAAATGGTGGGATAGGGATGAAAATAAAAAGTATGAAAGGGATGTAAAAATCGAAGAGAGAGAGAGGGGAGGAGCGAGGGGAAGGGAGGGGATTTATAAGTCATAAACAGACGTTATAGAAAATCCATCAAAATCCTGTTGTGTAAGGGAAACAACCAACAACAACGAAATGAATTTTTTTTTAAGTAATTTGTATGTCGGATGCGAAACCGAAAAACGTTTTTTTTTCTTCAAATTTTTCCTTTTTTTTTTAAATTTCAATTGTAAAATAAAAAAAAAAATAATTTTTTTTTTTTTTTAATCAACAAAAATAAAAACGTCATAAATTTACATTGTGTGTGTGTCTGTTTTTTTTTTTTTTTTTTACAAAGTTGGCAAAATGTAAATTTTGTATACAAAATGGCAGAAAATATAAAAAAAAAATTTTTTTTTCGTTTGTTTTAGGTTTAAAAAAAAAAGTTTGGCGCCAAATTTATAAAAAAAAAAAAAAGTTTTCTAATCTATTCTATAATAATTATTATTATTATTATCATTATCATTATCATTATTTATTTATTTATTTAATTTTTTTGGTAATCAAATTTAATAGGATGATTTCGTCGGTTCATTTAATCAAAATAAAAAAAAAATTCTTTAAATTCCAAAAAAAAATTTTTTTATTTTTTTTTCAAATTTAAATGTCGATATTTATACTCGCGCGCGTTTTTTTTTCCTTTTTTTCGTTTTTTTTTTCCTTTGAATTTCCATTAAAATTCCAAAACGATTTCGATGCCAAACCATTAAAGATTATTTTTCAAAATCTTTTGAATTTTTTTTTTTTTTTACGTGAAATTTGTCAAACTTTCTTTACAAAAAAAAAATCATCATCATTATTATTATTATCATTATAGAATTCTTGTTTTTTATATATATATCGTGTTGGGAGGGGGAAGAGGGAGAGGAAGAGAGGGAGAAAAAGATTTTAGTAGAGTTTAAAGGGATGTAAATTATCCAGAAAATAAAATAAAATAAAAAAAGTTTTATTTTATTTTTTTGTTGAGTGTCATCCGTGATTTACAAGGGAAATTTTTAGTTTTTTTTTTTTTTTTTATTTAAAATTTTAAAAACTTTTTGTTCGAAAATGGTGGCGGTGGTGGTGGTGGGGAAGGCGGAATCGACGGCGGTTAAAGGGTTAAAAGACATTAATAAATAATAATTAAAAAAAAAGTAAAATATCGTATTAAAAATTATTATAAAAATGTTTCGTATAAATTTTTTTTATTTTATTTCTTCGCGGGGAGGGGAGTGTAGGATTGGAGGGAGGGGACTAAGGGGAGTAAGGGGGAGGTAGGAGAGGGAAGAAGGGGGAAAAAAGGAGTAGAAAAAGAAGAAGAAAAAGAATGGAGGTATTATGTTCATCCTCAAAGGTTTGCGTGTTTCAATTTTTATATCTTCGGAGCACCTTGGAGACAGGTTTCTCTTTTATTATTATTATTATTATTATTATTATTATTACTATTTTTGAAAAAAAAAAAAACGTTTAAATTGGCGTGTAGTGTACTACTCACCACCTGGCCTTTTTCACAAAAGGCAAAATATCATTTAATGACGGAAAAATATAAATTTTAGTTTTTTTTTTTTTTTTCGTTTTTTCGTTAAAAGAAAATTTCCACCGACTAATTTTTTAAAATTGTAATTTTATAAACAATATCATCATCATTATTATTATTACATTGCGGTAGATTTTTGTCGGGGAATAAAATAATAATAATAATAATAATAAAGAAGGAAAAAATGGAAGAAAGACAAATGGGTTTGATCATAGAAGAATTGATTAGGGAGAAGAAAGCGGAAGCCGACTTTGTAAATCATTTTTTATTTTGATTCTGTCTGCTGCCACTACTACTACTGCTACCACTGCTACTACCACGATTACTCGTCGTTATAAACATAAAACGGTTCCATTTGAGTTTTTTTGTTTATGACGCTTTAAATCACACGACGTTAACAAATTTTATTGACTTTATATTATTATTATTATGTGATATATTTCCATTGAATGATTTTTTTCTAGAAACTTCGAACGCGCGTTTTTTTCTTCTTTCCTTAACGTTTACGATGGTAAACGAATAATTAACATTAATTTCATCATATCGAAATCGTTTGTTGTTGTTTTTAACAACCCGTGATGACCCGACGTCGGTACAATTTCCTTTAAGGAAGTTAAAACGCATTTTTTTTTAAATCAATGACGTCATCAAAACGTTTTACCTAATTTTTAAATAATTAAAAACGTTTAAAAAGTAAAAGTAAATTCAAAAAAATTCCATAAAAAAAAAATGGAAAAAATTAAAATGGCGCCTTTAAAAATCACTAAAAAAAAAAAAAAAAGAATCAATTCTGATGCAATTAATTAATTTTTGAGTGAAATGATAATAATAATAATGATTAAATAACCCGCATAATGCGTTATAATGTACAAAAATAAAAAACCGAAGAGGGGGGCGGAATTAATTTTTAAAGTATCAAATTTTAGTTGGGAAAAAAAATTTTTTTTTTTTTTCGAAATCGGGAGTTGGGGGCCCGTTTTTTACCCTCATGTATATTTGAATAAGGCAAAAATTTTTGATGGTGACCATTTAAAATTGGATTTTTAAATAAAAACGAAAAGGATATTTTTTTTTAAAATTTGTTTAATAATAATCGTCGTCGTCGTCTGCTTTTTTTTATACATCGTGAATAAATTATTAATAATTTAAAATAATAATAATATTTACAAGATGAATAAAAATAAGGGTGATTTTATCGAAACAACTGATAAAACGCGCGTTTAACAAGCGTAAGGGCTATAAAACTAAAAACTTGTAATAATTACTTTTTTATTGTTTAAGTAATAAAAAAAATTTTTTTTTTAAAACTTTTTACGTCGTCAACTTATCATCATACATAACCAAATAAAAACACATAAAAAGGGTTTTTTTTCCTAATAATAATAATAATGATTATTATTATTAATTTGAAAATATTGATGAGTTTTAATCCACTTTTAAATTTCTAAACGATTTTTTGGTTATTTTTTTTTTTTTTTGGAATGTTGGTATCGTCGTAAATGAAAAGAAAAAGAAAAAAATGAACGTACGTAAAAAGACGAAAATAATAGTTTAAAATGATGTTCGGACGAAAAAAAGAGGGGGGAGGGGAATGGGAGCTTGAGGAAGGGGGGGTAAAATGAATAAGATTTTTATTAAGTTTAATAAAAATTAATTAATTGTACGAATGTAATTGTTTATTATAACAATTGAAAATTGACGGCGGAAATTAAATAATTTGTGTGTTTAAAAAAAAAAAAAATTAAATGAAAGAAAAAAAAAAATCCGTGCGTTTTGATAACATCCCTTATCATTTTTCTTATCAATAATTATTTTCTTTAAATAAAACCAGTACCAATAGTGACGGGATAATTTCAAAAAAAAATGTCGTGTCACCAGAAATGAACAAATCAAAAAAAAAAAATGAATTTTTTTTTTTTTTTTAGAAATTAACTCCCTTCACGAAATTTTTTTTTTATTTTTAATTTTTTTAATTTTTTGTTGTTGTTGTTGTTTGTTGGGAAAATAAACAAATTTTCTTAATTTTTAAACCTCTTCCTCCATTTTTTCCTCCATTTTTTCCTCCATTTTTTTTAACTCTCTTTGTTTATAATTGCGTGTTTTAAAACAACTTTTCCGTTTAACCTTTTTTGATACTTGATAGCATGACTATTTATTATTATTATTATTATTATTATTATTATTATTATTCTGCTTTTTCCGCTTTTATCATTTTTTTAAATCTAAAGATTTCTTTCATTCTCTCTCTCTCTCTCTCTCTCTCTCTCTCTCTCTTCCTTTTCACCCTTTTTTCTTTTTTTTATAGGGAATGGGTACAAGAATATAAAAAAATTTCACCTTTGAACTTTCTCATTATTATTTTTTTTTTTTTTTTGGGGGAGATTTCAAATCCCGATGTTAATGTTACGAGTATTGTCTATTTATTATCATTATCATTATCATTATTTTTTGGTAATTTAATCCGACGTAAATAAAGGATTTCCATGGGGTCCCAAAAATGATAATGATAATAATATTTGAAGCGGTAAAAACAAAAAAAAAAAATGTGGTCGGTCTAAAAAATCTCGAGTCATTTTAATAAATTTATTATTTTTGTAAAATAAATTAATAAGACAAATAGTTAACGAACTAACAGACAAGATAGTAAACAAACAAACAAACAAACGTACAAACGAATGGCGTGTATTAAAAACATTTTTTAAAAATTAAAATATTCAACTAATAAGTTATAAAAAAAAAAAAAAAAATGCGGCGAAGGGCAATGGGAGTGGAAAAAAATTTTTTTTTTATTGAATTGATTTATTAAATAACAAGAAAAAAAAATAAAAATAATTTATTCGTGAAGGAAGAAGAAGAAGAAGAAGAAGGAGAAAAGGTTGGTAAAAGAGGAAAAAGGAAGCCATGAAATATAAAAAAAAAAATTTGGGTTAAAATTAAAAAAAAAAAAAAAAAAAATTCGAAATTTTGATTTCTCCATTTTGAATTTTTTTTCTTCCTCTTTCCGGGAGAGAAATTTAATAAATTTATTAATTGTAAAAATTAATAATAATAATAGTTATATTGTCGATGAAACAAATCATATAATTATAAATAAATTAAAACAACAAATTAATTCACAAAAATGATAGGAAAAATAATAAAAATAAGTAAAAACAATAAAAAAATAAAATAAAAGTTTTGAAAATTTTCTTTTTTGCTCGTTTCTTTTTACGCGCTCTCTTTCTCTCTCACTCTCTCTCTCTCCGTCTTTCTTTCCGTGAAAAAGAGCAAAAACAAACAAACAATCACGGGTGTATAAACAACAGAAGAAAAAAAAAATTCAAATTGAAATAATTTATAATTAATTTGTTACGAAAGTTATGAAAGCGTAAAAAATACAAATGAACCGAATGAGAAATTAGAAGGAAAAAAAAACCGTTAAATTTTCGAAATTCGTTCGATATTATTTTAACGGTTTTTTTTTCAAAAATTAAATTTTGAATATTAATTTTCGAAAGGTACAAAAAAATTTTCTTCATCCTCCTATCCTACAGTCCAAAAACCCTTCCAACTCGTTGAGTAAAATTAAATTTAAATTTTCCCGCCAATTTTTTTTTTTTTGATTTTTTCCCACCGCTTACTCCGATTCGGGTAAAATATACAAAAAATTTTTTTTTTATCAGAAGACAAAAATTAATGATAATTATTTAAATTTTTTTTGAAAAAATACTGAAAATTTTTTTTAAAATTTGTTATTCGTGACGATTTCCAAAACTGGACACGTTTTTTTTTTTCTCCAAATGATCGAAAACATTTCAATTATTATTATTATTATCATTAAAATTATCATTAAAACGCATTATGATAAAAAAACATAAAAAGAAAAATGATTCGATGAAAAACGTTTCGAATTTTTTTTTAAAAAGTTAATTTTTTTTCTTTAGGTAAAAGTGTCGGAAACAAAAAAAACGTGGAAGATTTTTTTTTTTTTGTAAGCGTGTGCAAACTCGACATTTTTCTTTGTTCGACCTCATTTTTAAACGATGTTTAACTTGTTAATTAAATTTTTTTTATGAAAAGACTTAAATTATCTTCTTGTAAATATAAATAAAAACAAAAAAAATGTCATCATTAATTTTTTCTTAGGTTTTTATTTTTCATCTCTTAAATAAAACATTAAAAACGTTTTTTTTTATATTAAAAATTAAAATTTAAAAAAAAATGGCGCCAAATTTTTTTTAAAAACAAAAATAGAAAAAAAAAAATTCTCATTGGGAAAAGAATAAAAAAAAAGATTTAAAACACCTGATGCGTACAGATTTTTTTCTCAAATAAATCAATGTTTTAAGTCAATATTACGTAAAACAAACAAACAAACAAACAAACAACAAATATAACACGATGGAGAAGAGTGTTTTCAAAAAAAAAAAAAAAAAAACTAGCCGCATGTCTTCTATTTACACTTTTAAACCTTTTTTATATAAGAAAACTTTTAACTTTTTTCCTTTTGCATATATTTAATAAAAAAATTATTTGACTTATTTCACTCATGTTTAACTTATTAAAAATATCGTTTTTTTAAAAAAAATTTTTTTTATCATTTGTCATTTAAAAAAATTCAAAAAACTATTTTTTTCTCTCTCTTTCTTTCTCTGTTTCTCTTCCTTTCTCTTTCTCTTCTGTTTCTCTCTCTCTCTCTCTCTCTCTGTTTCTCTTCCTTTTCTTTCTCTCTTGTCTTTCTCTTTCTCTTCCTTTTTTCTCTCTCTTTTTGTGTTTCTCTTCCTCTCTTTCTTTCACTATTTCTCTTTATTTGTTTTTTTCTTTATCTCTCTCTGTGTTTCTCCTTCTTTCGTTCCTTCTCAATCTTATTCTCTCTTTCTTCCTCTCACGCTTTCGATATTTCTCTTCTTTTTTCCATCTTTCTCTCTCTCTCTCTTGAATGAATTTAATTAGTGGGACAGTTTTTCCAGCCGGAAGGAATTAAAAAATTTTTTAAAAATAAATTTCCTTATTTGATATTCGTTTTTCTTAACGAATGTCGATACCCCGAGGAGCCTTTTTTTTTTTTTGTTTTTTGATAAAAACATTCGACATTTTGTTTTTTTTATTTTTATGGCGGTTATTAAAAAAAAAAAATATATATATATGCATTTTTATACATAGATATTCGAACGGTTGTTGTTTGCCCTCTGGAATCAAACGTCGTCTGCTTTTTTTTTTTTTTTTACTATGTTTACTTATTTTGCTCTTTTTTTTTTTATATCGTAATTTTTGAAACGTGATATGTTTGAGTGCGTGTGTGCGTGTGTGTGTCAAGCAGAAGGTTTTTTTTGTTTTGTTTTTCACTTCTTTTGTCGTTTTTTCTTACGTTTTGCTATCAGTCACCGCCTTTAAAAAAAAAAAATTTAATTTGATTTTAGTTTGAATTTTATTTTGTTTCTTATATATATTCGTCTACTGCTATTCGTTTTAATAAAATATTTATAACGTTTTTTTTTTTTTTTTTAGTAGCTTTTAATATAATTTTAAAAAATAATCATTATAAGTTGAGAAAATTTGCTTTTTTTTTACCCTCCCCCATCCCCCCATTTTTTATAATCTTTTTCATTTTTTTTATAAAAAATCTCATTATTTTCGTTCTAAAAGATAATAGAGTTGAAAATAAAATTAAACTGATTTAGGTAAAAAAAAAAAATGGAAAAAATTTAAAATAATATTAAATATATATCTGATGATGGGAAGGAAAAAAAAACAAAAACATTTTTTTTTTTCTTCATCATCTTCTATCCTTTTTTTTTTATTCCCCCCTCTCTCTCTTTCCCTTTCCCCCTGTTTTTTAACCCTTTAAAAAATAAATTTTTCCCAAAAAAAAAAAACGTCCGAAGAAAGAAAGAAAAAAAAGAAAATTCAAAGTCAGAAATCAGATTCAGGATCTTAAGATGAGATTAACATTGATTGATTGATTGATTGATTGATTGATTGATTGAATAAAAGAATTCTCTCGAGCGAAAGGAAAGAAAATAAAAAAATAAAAAATTTTTTTTTATTTTCACAGACCGTAAGAAAGAAAGAAAGAGTATTTATTTATTTATTAAAAAAAATTTTTTTTTCCCGATGATTAATTATTATTATTATTATACGCGCACGAAATTTTGCGGGGGGCGGGGAGGGAGGAGAAGGGAGGGGAAACGAGGGAAAAGACGGAAATGTAGTAAAGTTTATTATTATTTTTTTTTAACACGTCTCGAATTATTATCAAAAGGGTTTCGTTTTTTAAAAATAAAATCCGTTCATCTGATTGGTCGGATCGTTTGGTCGTCGATTTTTTTTTATAAATACCAAGAGGTCGTCGTTTACCAAAAAAAAAAAAGTTTTGAATTTCATTTGACGTGACGTCCAAAAAAAAAAAAAAATTTATTATTATTTAATTATCGGCCTTAAGGCGATTAAAACAGGTACCCGAGTACTCGATGTGTGACAGGTTATTATTACGGTAATTTTTTTTTGTTTCCCTTAAATTTAAAATAAATTTTTTCGGTTTAATATTTTAAATGTCGTGACGTTCCATTTTTAACCGTTGGATTTTTTTTTTTATTGTTTAAATTATGTAAAACCGTTGGTCGACGACCGTTAATACTTCGATTACCGAAATTTTTTAAATATAACCTTTTTATCACGGGTACTTTTTTTAAAAAATTTCTTAATGTAAAATTAAGTAATGATAATAATAATAGGGTTTATAAAAGGTGAGGGGGTTTGAATGGAGACGATAAAATCAAAAAAATTTTTTTCAAAATGTAAATAAATAAAACAAACAAACAAACAAGGAAACAATGGTAAAGACAAACAGAAAGATAGAAGAAGAAGAAGAATAGAGAAGAACAAAAAAAAAAAGCGAAATGCATCGATAATGAATTAAATATCATGTTTTTCGTTTGTTGTTGTTTAAAAATAAAACGTGGCGTGAGATGTTTTCTGATTTTCTCTTTCCACGTACTTGACCTCAAACTTAAAAAAGATTCATACCTATCTATGAATTTAATTCGAAATACGTTTTTTTTTACAAAACATTTCATCGAAACGAAATTTTTTTTTTCTCTCCTTTTTCTGTCATTTTTTTTTCTTTCTTTCCTATCTCTCTCTCTCTCTTTTTTTCTCTCTTCCCATCCGTAAAAAGCAAAATCGTTAGAAATTTCTTCTTCCTCTTCTTTTTCGTGAAATGGTTAAATATTTCTAAATCGTGACTTTTTTTAAATTTTTCCAAAAAAAAAATTATTTTGACGCTGCTGCCGTTGCTGCTGTTGCCATTGCTGTTGATTTTTTTTAATTTCTTTTTTTGTACTTACATGAAAATTTATTTATTTGTGACAAAAAAAAAAGTGTCACGTGTGAGCTCCTTCCTCTCCCAAAATTTTTTTTTTTTTTTATTCCGAACGGAAACATAAACTTAAAAAGTTTTTTTTTTTTTTTTTTTTTTACTTAATTCGAACATAAAAAAAAAAATTATGTTTATCACTTTATAATTATTATTATTATTATTATCACTGTCATCGTTATTAACGTTTTTATTATTATTATTATTATCATTATTTTAAATAATTTATAGTTTTAAGATTTTTTACGATCTGAAAATTTATTTTACCCATTTATTATTAAACTGATAAGTAAAAAAAAAACGTAAAAAGTT
>NW_002987867.1:823069-828423 GCF_000006295.1 Pediculus humanus corporis | reverse complement strand
AATAAATTTTTCCCTTCTTGTTTGTTGTTATTATTCATTTTAATTGTTTTTTTTTTTGGGTTTGTTGCCCCCCCCCCCCGTTTTTTTAGATCGTAGTGTATTACGTCACAAATTTAAAAAAAAGGAAAAAGATAAAGAAAACAAAAAAAAAATTATAATGTTTGCAATAATAATAATTTTATGAAAAGAAAAGAAAGAAAGAAAGAAGGAAGCAGAAAAAAATTTGTTTTGGTTTTAATGGATTACACGTCGTGTTTTTTTTACAAACGAACAAACAAACAAACAAAATGTTTAATCGATTAAGTATTTAAATATATATATGATGACGTTCTTATTTGTATTTTCTCTTAAAGAATATTAAAATTTGTTTCATTTTCTTCTCCTTCTCTCTCTCTTTCTCTCTCTTTCTCTTTCTTCTCTTTAAACTTTTTAATTTTTTTTTTCTTGTCTTTTTGTTCTTCTTGAAACTTTGAAGAGGAAGAAAAAGGAGGAGGCGGGGGGGAAGAGGGAAAGGGAGTGCGGTGGGGAAAACAAAATTTCTTTTTTTTTGTGTTGTAAAAATATTTATTATAGTTTTATATAAAAAAAAAATATGATAAAAACTTATCAAGAGAAAAAAAATAATAATAATAATAATTATTTAAAAGTTTTGTGTGTCAATTATAATTAAGAAAAGTTATTATTATTATTATAGTTAACTTTTAGTTAAGAGTTTAAGTGGACGTGGAAAATTGGATTTGGCTCGAAGGGAAAAGTGGAAAATTTTCATTAATTTGGTCAAAAAAAAAACTCATCATCATCATCAACAAACTTTCATCATTTCTTCGTTGTTCTTTTCCTCTCCATCATCATCATCATCATTATCTTCTCATCTTCTTCTTTTGCAAAAGCCTTGAGGATAGATAGTAGATAGATAATCTTAACTCTTCCATCTTGTAAAATAAATTTTGTTTTAACTATATCGAAAATATCTTTATACCCGAATGATGATGATTAATATTTTATTGCATTAATTGTTTCTTTGATGTTGTTTTCCTTCAAATCCCTCCCCCCCCACTTCCTCCCTCACCTCCCCTTTTCCCCTCTTTATTTACGGGCATGATGCCACGCGTGATGAAAAATAATAATAATAATAATAATGTTTTTTTTTTTTTTATTATTTTTATTTGAATTTTTTTTAAAAATTTGTATTTTTTTTTTTTTAAAAAACATTCTATGAATTTTTACACGTAACGACGACGACGACAACGACGACGACAAATTTTTCGTTTGTTTGTTTGTTTGTTTGTTTCGAATTCCGAAACGTGTCGTATTTAAAATTTTTGTTTTTTTTTTTTCTAAAAAAAATTTCATTATAATTCAGGTACTTTATCGAAATGTAATTATTTTAAAATTTTTAAACGTTTTTTTTAATATCATAATATATCGAACTCGCGATACGATTTGATTCCATTCGATTCGATACGATATGAATTATGATGTGAATAAAGAAAAACAAAGATGGGATAACAGACAAACAAACAACTTAATACGGATTTCAATAAAGTTAACTTTTTTTAAATGCACGCATTTGTGATTTTTGTACGTAAAAAAATTCGCATTCTTATAGCGCTATATATATACGTAAACGTGAGGGTTGAGGGGTTAGGAGGAGAGGGTTCGGGGGTCACGATCGAGTAAATAAAAAAAAAAATTATAGTCAGCATTAAGTTTTTTTTTTATTCTAGAAAAATATCGAATATATATATCATTTTATAAATATGCATACGTGACGGTAAGAAGAAGAAGAAGATGGGATAAATCCACGAAGCAATTTACTATAAAAACACATAAATCTTTCGTTAACTTAATTTTATAGTAAAATAATAATAATAATAATAATAATAAATTTATTACCATGAGTGGTTGTCGTATGATTGGCTTATTGAATTTTTTATGAAAAAAAAAAAAAAGTTTCATATTTAAAATTGAAATTTTCTTCATTTAAAAGTAAATATTCATTTTTTTTTTCTTTTTAAATTCTCGGTTTCCCCCCCCCCGCTCCCCCATCATCTACCGTTGCTGATGGTGGTGGTGGTGCTGCTGCTTTTCCTGCTGCCATCGCCGCTTTCCCTCATTTTTTTCTTCTCTTTAACTATTCACACCTCCGTTTTTATTTTTCATTTTCCTCCCCTTCATCCCCGTTTTAACTTTTTCCCATTTTTTTTTTTCTTATTCTCATTCACTTCCTCCTTCGTTTTCTCTCTCCCCTATCTCTCTCTCTCTTTTTCTTCGAGTGAATGGAATATTTTACAAGTTCTTCAAGTGATATTAGAAATGCGATGAACCATGAAAGAATTTCCTTTCACAATATTGAGTATTGACTTTCCATTTTCCATTGTTTTTCTTACGTGACTTTTTTTAAAAGCTAAACATGGGAGGAAAAAAAATCTACAAATTTTAAATTTTTTTTTTTTTTGAATAAAAAAAAAGCGAGGCGTTAAAATGGGAAAGCATTATAATAGTAAAAAGTGAAAAAAAAAAGAGTGAAAGAGAGACAGAGAGAGACAAAAGGATTTTGGGAGAAATGCGATAGAAAAAGAAAGAAAATAGTTTTAAATATCAAAAAAAAAAAATTTTCCTCCTTTTTTTTTCTTCCATTCGCGAATCGAATTTAATTGCTTTGAAAATTTTTCTTTTTTTTTTTTTAAATTTATTTATATAAATAACAAATAATAATTTTTTTATTTTTCATTAGTATTATTATGTTAAATTAAAGATGGCTTCTAAAAAAATTTTTTTTTCTTTTCATTCATTTATTAAATTTAAAAAAAAAAAAATCACAGGGACGACAGGAAAAACATTCACAAATAAACTTTAAGTGACGTCATTAGAAAAAAACCACAGACGTCAACTCTGACTCACGTGGTAATAACACCAACAACGACTTTGACCATAGACGTAAATTTAAATTATTTACTTACATAGTTTTGTTATTAAATTATTATTATTATTTTTATTATTATTAATGTAAAAGATCGTAATGTCGGATTGTTATAAAATTATTATTATTATTCTTGGAAACATCTTTTAAAAAAAAAAGGAATATTAAGAAATGAGAGAGAGAAAGAGAAAGAGAGGAAATGAAAAAAGAGAGAGAGAGAGAGAGAGAGAGAGAGTGAGAATAATGGTTTCAATAAAATGAATTGACATAATTTTTAAAAAAAGAATCTAATTTATATAAATGGTTGAAAATATTTTTATTCTCTTTTATAGCTCGAGAAAAAAAAAAAAATTCATTTTTTTAACTTTTTTTTTATTTCATCGCCATTAAATTTAAATTTCTTTTCACTCCCTCTGCCTCCCCCCTTCCCATCTCTACACCTCACTTCTGTACTCCGATTTAATTTCCACGTAAAAAAAAAAAAAAAAAAAATTTGTTTTAAAAATTGTTTCTGATGACACGTTTAAATTTCATTTTACATTTATTTTTATATTTATTATGTTAAAGGTGAAGGTTAAATTTTTCTTTTTTTTTTTTTAAAGTTGTTGGCGGCCATGTTTTTTTCTTTTTTTTTCTATTGACAAATATTATCGGTTCGTTTACCCGAATAATAATAATAATAATAATAATTTTTTTTTAAATTTTATTTACTCAAATAAAAATTAATTATTATTATTTTTTTATTTTTATTTTTTATAAAATGGTTTTATTAAATTATCCTCCTACGGGAATGGGAGGGAAGAGGAGGAGAGGGGTTTTTAAATCGTGAAAAATCTTTTTTAACAAAATAATAATAATAATAAAAATATGTAGTTTTCTTTTCCTTTTTTTTCCTTTTTTTTGTCTTTTTTTTTATTCAAATCCTTAGATTATTATTATTATTATTCATTTTATTTTTTTTCCTCTCTCTCTCTCTCTCTCTCTCTCTCTCTCTCTCGTAACTCAATTTTAAATGTTAATTATTTTCATTATTATTATTATTAATTTTATTTTTTTTCGGTTTTTTTTTTTTAAATGGAAATTTTTTTTTCTTTTTTGTAAAGCCGTTTTTTTTTTAATGAGGTTTTTTTTTTTTTTTGTTTAAAGTTAAAATAAAAAAAAAAAACATAATGAATGATTTTAATTGAGTTTTTCTTTTTCTCTCGTTTCTGACACGTTTAAAAATTAATTCACGTGGAATCAGAAAAAGAAAAAGTTGATTTCTATATTATGTTTTATCGATGTTAATTCATATATATATGTAACGTTTTTTTTGTTGTTATTCTTCTTCGTTATCGTTAATATTTAAATAAAATATTAATTATTATTATTAATATTTTTTTTTTTTTTACAGATGCAGCCGGCTTTGATAGATGTAAGTATTATATATTTATTATTTAAATAATAATAATAATAATAATAATAAATAAAAAAGCAGGTACACAAATACCCCCACGTATTACACAAATAATTTACCTAAAAATCAAAAAAAAAAAAATTATTGTCTTATTTATTATTATTATTATCTTACTTATAAATTTAATTTAATTAAAATTTACGCCGACGCTCTGATAATTTGACATTTTAATCAATCAAAATCTTATTTTAAAAAAAAAGAAGCCAACACCCAAAACAAAAAAAAAAATTCTTTAAATCCCGATGGGTCATTTTTTTTCCTCAAAAAAAAATTGGTGACACGTGTTTGTGTTTGTGTGTTTGTTTGTGTTTGTTTCCTTCTTCATCATTATTATCATCTTTGATTTTATTATAATCGTCATTTCCATCATCATCGTCGTCGTCGCGGCCGCAATCATCTTTTTCATTATTATTATTTATCGAATTCTTTTCGGGTTCGAATATTAAATATTTCCTACCTCCTCCCCTTCTCCTTTTCCCTTCCCTCCCCCTCTCGCCCCTCCCTCAAAAAAGAAAATCACGCATTTATCATTTTTAAATTTTCATTACGTATAAATATAATTGATGGCCGAGGGGTGAAAATAAATAAATAAAAAAAAAATTAATTTTTTCATCGGACGCGCCGCCATTTTTTTTTTTTAATCATTATTATTATTATCATTATTTATTAATTTATTTAATAAGTATATAAAAAAAATAAATTATTTAATAAATTAATTAAATTTCGAATTATTAAAACGTTTGACGTTAATTTTTCTTTTTTTTTTTTTAAACAATTTTCTGATTGGTCGATCGTCGAATCGTTAAATAAATTTTTTTTTAAATGAATGAATGAATGAATGAAATCTGGTTTTAATTATAATCGTGTTTTTACAACAACATCATTTCTCTCTCCAACTCATTTACATAAATAGTAATAATAATAATAATTTATTAATAAATAACGTTTGAGGGGGAGGGGGAAGGGAGAGGGAGG
>NW_002987867.1:821307-823049 GCF_000006295.1 Pediculus humanus corporis | reverse complement strand
ATTTTTTTTTTCTTTTTTTTCACGGTCATAAATTTAAAATAATCTGATAATTTGACAGAAATAAATAATAATAATAATGATAATAATAATAATAATAATAATAATAATAATAATAATAATAATAATAATAAAACTCACGAAATATATATTTATTTATTTTAAAATAATTTTCTTTCGGTACGGTTTATAACGGGAGAAAGGTTGTTGTTATTATTATTATTTTACATTTAACTTTTATTTTATACGTGGCAGAAGAAGAATATTGATATAGTTTTTGAATTTGTTTATTTATTTATTTATTTGAAATTTAACTTTAAAAACAAAAAAGAAAAAAAAAATTTTTTTTTGAAATTCTTATTAAGATGTAGTATACGCGACAAAAATATAAAAAATTTATAAAAAGTTTACATAAAAAAAAAAAAAATAGAAAACAAATAATTTATTCACTTGATTTTTTTTCTATCTATCTTTCTCTTCCCCTTCCCCTTCTCTCTCCCTCTCTCTCTTGCGTTTGTCTTTTTTTGTTTGTTTCTTGTTGTTTGTTTTTAGTTTTATTCGACAAGCAAAAAAAAAAAAAAGTGAAATTTTTTATTATTTTTTATTTTGAAAAATGTTTTAACTTTACCTATAAAAAAAAAAACAAAAGTTAAATTTTTATAAATTGATGTAAAAAAAAAAAAGCAGAAGAAAAAGAAAATAATACTCGAACGTAAATTTTTTTTTCTTCTCTTTTTTCCCCATAATTTATTTATAAAGAAATTGAAAATTTTTTTTTTTTTATATTTTTGTTGCATATATAACACGCTATAAAATTTATTATTGCTTTATTATTATTATTAATTCACGTTCGATTTATTTTTTACCTTTTTTTTAACAATAAAATTGTATGTATCTACTATTAAAATATAAACTACAACCCCCCCATATTTTTTTTTTGTTGTTTACGATTATACAATTAAGTTTTGTTTAAACAAAAAAAAAAAATTTATCCAGCGCCGCCATTTTTAATAATAATATGGCGTTGATGTAACTGCACAAGTTAAGTCAAGAGAACATTCATAAACATACGAAGAGTTTAATGTTGGCGATCTTGGTTTTCCTACCTAAATATACCTGAAAAGGAAAAAATATAAAACGAAAAAAGGTACTTAAGGGTGATACAATCACATTTAATGGTTGATACCGGCGTACATTTTTGTACGATTAAAAAATACTTCTAACGGGTCCCCCCAGACAACAAACCAATTACACATAAGAAGTAACTCCCCAAATATTGATCAAAGTACTGGCGAAAGAAAACACCGAAGAAAGAAAAAAATGGCGAAGTACAGGAATTTAAAAATAAAAATAGTCAGGATGTGTGGAATGAAACAAGAAAAGGAGCCTTGGTTACAATCACTAGCAAAAGGTTTTCGAGAATTCAAAGGAAAATTGTATCATTTAAAGAAGGAAAAGGAAAGGAAAAAAAACCAGGAAAATTTCAACATTGCACAAAGGAATAATATTTGAAAAAAAAAAAAAAAAAAACAAAATCACGTGCAATACGATTACAACGAATACAAAAAGACAAAAATTTAAAAAAAAGTAGGACAACTAAAGAATCCCTTTTTCCCTCCATCCCTTCACCCCTCCCCCCAAAAAAAAAGAAAACCGAAATAAAAAAAAATGTAAGATTTACGATCTTAAAATCTCTTTAAAAAAAAAAAAAAACTAAATTATACTCGCAGTATGAAAAGAATTTT
>NW_002987867.1:820143-820733 GCF_000006295.1 Pediculus humanus corporis | reverse complement strand
AAAAATTTTTTTTTTATTTTCCTTTGATTTTTTTTTTTTTTTAAATTCAATGATAAAATTTTTGTTTGAAAACTTTTGCTTTTTTTTTTTTTAAAATGTTATTTTATTAATTTGTCGTTGTTGTTGTTGTTTGTTTGTTTGTTTTTCTCGTGGTATATTCTTCCGTACGCGGATTGCATTTAAAATTTTTTTTTTTTTGCTGCCACGCGTTGCATTTTAAATAATTTTTTTTCCTTTTGTAATTGTTTAATCGGATTACGTGGTGTAATCTCTCTTTAAAATACAATTTATCACAAACATATCATCATTAAGAAAATGGGAAGAAGGGGAGGGGGGAAATTTACCGAAAAAAAAAATTTTCCGATCAAATCAGCCTCGAGATAAGATTTTTTTTCTTAACTCGAATTGACAAAGAATTAAGTTAAATACAAAATCTTAAAAACCTTCCGTTTGATAAATAACGAAAAAAATTTGCCCCCTTTCGCTTCCTTATTGCTTTCGGAAAAGATTTTTTTAAAAGAAAATTTTTTTTCTTATCCCAACAACAAAAGTTTAAAAAAACGGAAAACGCGCGAACAAAAAAAAAAAAT